>NC_092052.1:108701780-109001780 GCF_003086295.3 Arachis hypogaea | reverse complement strand
TATTTATTTATTTATTTTTTAATGGTTAAATACGATTAAAAATTTAAATTTAAATTTTAGGTCTGTATATTTTTATCTTTAATTTTGTAATAATATTAAATAACGTAATAACCATTTTAATAAAATACGACCCACAAAATTCCTCACTTCATGTGGGTGATGATTCAAACAATGCACTATCATTTAATTATTTTCCTATTTTGCACGAAACAATAGTAAGAGTTATACATTAAGTCGGTTTTATAAATATTTTTACCTAAAAAATTTAATATTTATTAAATTTTAATTGCTAAGTCAATTATTAAAATTTAATTTTGTAAGACAAAGTAATTATCACATAAAATTTATTTAACAAATTTTATAAATCGGTTTATGTTATTACTTAATAAAATTAAGAACTTTTATAGCAGTGAGTATATACTTATTAATTTATTAGTATTAATTTTCTTACAAGTAAGATTGACAACTTAATTCAGATATGAATTCATGTGATGAGTGATCTTGGATTTCAAATTAAACTAGTTCATTAATTTGTATTTTGTGAATCAATTTATTAGAAAGGTGATGAATCAATTTTTGCTTGATCCCTTCATGTATTTTGTGCTTCTTTTCTTGTTTTTGTTTTGAGTTAAGAGTGGAAAGAGTGATTAAAAAAAAAACTAGAAGAAAAATTAAGATTTTAGTAAAAAAAAAAATTAGACAATACTTGGAATGGAAAGTTTATTAAACCTATAAAGCCCCACATTAAGGGTAATTTTTAGTATTTATTTTTTAAATTTATTTTTTAATCTAAGTTGCCAATGATAAGTTCTTTAAAGAATTAATAAAAAAAATGTCTTTTATAATTGAAGTTGTTACTAACAGATTTTTCATAAGTTTAATAAAAAAAATAGCTAATTATCCTCTTATCTTTATCTTTAGTTTTTGTATTATTTTTTACCTTATTATATTTCTCATAACTTTAGTCAAAAGCAATAATTAAATATTTAATGTTATCTTATAGCATTAGACATTTTAATATTAGTGCATGCTATATTGCTCACTATCACTATAAATCAACGTTAAACATATAGAACCATCAAAGCTAATAGTTGTTAAATAATAAAATTAAATTATCTCATAATATTATTATAAAAACATTAATGTCAAAGCCAATTCTCCGAGACCTCGAGAAACTCTAGAGTAACAAATTATCTAGAATGCATCAAATATTGTCTAAGTTATCTACTTCATTATCATCATCGCAATCATTATCATCATTTTCGTCAACATGCATTTCATCCTGTTCTGCTTCATCAACCTCGTCCCTCGTCAATTGAAACTCTTTAAGATTCTCTACTTGTTGCTCACAAAATTGTATGTCCTCCACCAAAGATTCATCTAATTCCTCCTCATTCAAATCCCCCCATATCATATAAATCTCTGGGTTTCATATAACAAACAGAACACCAACCTTCATCAACTGGATCATCAATATAGTAAACCATTCTTGCATCTGTTGCAAGAATAAATGGCTCATCTGTTTCATTATCACCAGTGTGTATCAAGTTAGAAAAATTTACACTAGTGATCCCAAATTGATCTATCTTGATTTTCTTGTTAAATGTGGTATCAACCCAAATACATTTGAACAACACAACCCTCAGCTTGCCAAAGTAGTCTAACTCTATCATATCTACCACTTTACTATAGTATGTATTGTCGCTTGCTACTATAATAGAGTTCCTGCCATTTGAAACACTATTAGTAATAGCAGACATAACCACGCCACTATTTTGTGTTTTAAGTCCTTGATCTTTCTTCATTGTACGAAACTTGAACCCATGAACATTATACTCCTCAAACCTCTTCACAACATCATTAGGCCCTTCTGCAAGCCACTTGATTTCGGGAGTGATATCTGGATCATCGTTTTTTGCAACCTACATGTGTTAATAGATTAGAATTCTAATATGTGATCCTAAATTTTATTTAGGAAGAAACAAGTTTTATAAAATATAAATAACTCACATAATCCCTAAACCACTCATGGAATTTGGCATGGATGTATTCTTCAACGATTTTGGTTGCATTTTTTCTACCACGGTATATTCTGGCAATCTCACATCTACATTTTCTGGTAAAGTAGACTACATTTATGTAATATGTAAGACCCAGAACTTTTGAAAAGTCTTATTATGATCAAGTCTCAAATCATACGGTTATTTATAGCCTTAATTTCTGAAATCACTTTATTAAAGATAATTAAGGCAAGTTTTGATTTATGGGATTTGAGATAAGTTATGATTATTATCCAATTTCACAATTATTGGATTATTTTCTATATTCAGAGTATAAAGTTGGTAGTTGTGAGATAATAAGGATTTCTATATGATTTGGATTAAACAAGTAATATTTTCAATATTAATACTGCTACTTTGGAAAATAAGGGATTTAATTATATTACTCCTAATTATTTGATTTGAATATTTTATTGAAAATAATTTGTGAAATTGGTGAGCAAATAGTATTTTCTATATATAATTAGCGTTGGATTTAAATTGGGTTTCAATTACTATATTACCCTATTTTTAAGTGAAATTACTAAAATGTCCCTAACCCTAATTTTCAAAATAAGGAAACCCTAACCCAGTGACCCGTACCCGACCCGGTTCCCTTCACCCACACACACACACACACACACAGCCGCAGCAGCATACCCTTACCCCTTTCATCCCCTTTTCCCTAACACAGCAGCAACAGCTGCACACGATGCGGAGGAAAGAAAGGGATAGGAGGAAAACGGGAAAGAGGAGAGGGGAGAGGGGAGGAACGGCGCCGGCGAGGAGCCGCTATCACCGCCGCCGCATCGTCGCTGAGTCTCGAAGGGAGACCGTGTCTGGAGCTGTCGTCGTCAAGTCACCACGAGCCGCCGATCGCACTCCAGTTCAGCCCGCCACCGCCGCACCGTCTGCGCCGTCTCCAGGGAGAGTGGGACCGAGGAGAAGGTTGGTCTGCGAGTGATGGGTGTCGCGGGCTTGGGGGCCGTTGCACCTTCATCGCCACCGCGCCCACGCCGCGTCGCTGTCGTTGCCCTCACTGCATCGCCGCCGTAGAGCTCGCAAGCGTGGAGGAAGCACAGCGCCGCCGGCTTTGTTGGACTTCCGCCGTCGAACCTGTCCCTACCGCCGCTGCTGGCCATACGCACAGAGAGAGAGAATGTGCGAAAAAGGAGCTGCCGCGGGGTTGCCGTCGCCACCACAAGGCTGGGCTCGCCGCTGTGGAGGGTTGCCCCTTTTCCTCCACCGTCACCGAAGATCCATCACCGGAGCTGCTGGGCTTTCCGTATGTTGCTGTGGTGTCACCGGAGCTTCAGGCCACTGCGCTGGCCGCCGGAGACCGCAGCTGAAGCCTCTGGCTTCGTGGGTTCTGATTGTTGTAAGTTGCTCGGCTGTACGCCATTGTCAGAATCAAGCCAGATTTGCCGGTAACTGCTCTCTCCTTTCTTGAATCTGTTCCATTTCTATGTTTGCTCCGCTATTCTGATTTTATTGGTAACCCTGCTGCCTTACCAAACAGAATGGTGTTACTGCAGCTAGGACGGTGCACAGGTCCCTGATTCTATTATGTGTTACTCCATCGTTCCGTTTCCAATAGCTGTAGTAGGTATTCTAATCTTGATATCATTACCGCTATTATTTTTGCTGTGGATTAGTGAGAATTCTGTGATATTGACGTGCTAGGGTCGAGTTTTGGTAATCGCATGGTTGGAATAAGAGTCGTTCCTGTTGTTGTGAAAGTAAATGGAACTGTGTATGCAGCTGCCGCAGAATGCGAACCGAAAGAGAGAGAGTTTATGTCGCGTAGTTAGATTGCATTTGAGGTAGGGGCGCTTTCCAAAACTATACTTTATGCATTGGAATTATTACATATGGATACTAATGTGAGAAAATGTGTATTTGGTGATTGTATCGGCCTTATGTATTATTTGATTGTCCCGAAAGCTTATGAATGTTTGTTTGGCTGAATTTGTTGTGCGGCTTTGTGAAATGTAATGTTTTAAAGTTGATTCTTTAAAGATTTGAAATTTGAGTTTAATCCGTTGAGGATTGGTTTGAATTGAGTCAATTATTTTGATGATGTGAAAGATATAATACTCTTTGGAATTCATCCTGGTTTGCTTTCACTGATTTGGTTTTGATAAATGAATTGTGGCTGAACTGATACTTTAAAGCTTTGGAAATGAGTTAAATTGATTGATATTGAGTTGATTTCTGAAATAGTTTCCTTGGGATATGCCACTGAGGCGACTGTTGGATTTAGTTTGCTTTTGAATTGATTTCTGGTTTTGGGCTGTTAAAAAGGAATGAGAATCGGTTTAGTTGGGACCCGAATCGGGTGGCAAAAGTCCAAGTTTTAGGGGAGGTGCTGCCGAAATTTCTACAAAATCCTACTCTTGTTTGTAAAGTTATTTAAAAAGGGTTGGATTTGAGAAATTGTATTAATTGATTTATTAAGAGAATATTTATGTTTTCAAGCTTAATTTATTTAATGAACTTTATGCGTTGAGTTCAGCTTATTTAGAAACGAACTATTTGTACAGTTTGAATCACTGAAGGAAAGAATGATGCTCTAATATTGATTTCAATATAAAAAGGAGCTTTTAGTAATTTTAAAGGAATTTAGACTTTTGATCGAGTAATCAAGTTTGAGGCATTTTGGAAGAGTTAGAAAAATGGGTTCCAAAAAGAAACCTGAAAGTGGTTTGATTCAAATGAACCGGTTCCTTTTCAAATGAGTTGATTTTTGGACCGGGTTGGAACTTGTGATTTTGTATGATCGGTTTCATAATAAATTCAGTTTTATTTACTTGAACCGGGAATCTATGATTTTAAAAGTTTCAATGAATTTTAAGGAATTTATATAAGTTGACCTTCCCTAAAGACTTGGGACTCTGGCAAGAAACTTTTGTTATAAAATCCCATTATTGGATGGGTGATTTTGAATGTTCCCAAAAAGAATCTTTAACTTTCCATGGTTTTGGAAGTTTTGGAAAGAGAATGCCGAGAGTGGCTTTGCTTTAAAAAGGAAACTCACTTTGAGTAAATTTGGCTTATGAGCCTGAGATGATTTGAAAATGAGATCTTCAAAGTCAAGGCTAAAAAGAGTTGAAACTCTATTTCAAGTGAAATGATTTGGGAAAAAGTGATTTATGGCTTAAATGCCGATTTTATGGATTTATGATGTTGAATGTGGAAGTGCTGTTTTGTTGTGAGCCGGAATGGCTATGTATGATTATAAATATTGGTTGGTTCTGGATTGAACCGTGAGCCAGAATGGCTGTGTATGATATGAATATTGGCTGGTTCTGGACTGAACCGTGAGCCGGATGGCTGAGATGGATGTTGATCCATGGATGAGATTGAATGCATGTTTATGCTGAATCATTGATAAATGTGAATGTTGCACTTCCACTATCTGAGATATGAGTTTCCCTGGGTAGTAGCAGTGGCTAGCCACCACGTGCTCCAGGTTGAGACTTGATACTCTGTTGACCCTATGTCGTAAGTGTGGCCGGGCACTGTGAAAGTCCCGGATGAGCTCGCCCCCGTAAATATTCACCAGTGAAGGTGATGGATATGGATCATGATTATGATCAAGTTTATGATGAGTATAACTCGAGTTGGGGATGCGCGACAGAGGGACAGTCCAATGGTTAGCTACCAGGACTTGTCGGGTTGGCTCTATAACCGACAGATGATATCATCAGCCATTAGGGACAGGCATGCATCATATGCATCTGTGTGACATTGTTTGGGTGTTGCATATCATACTTGGTTTGCCTATGTGATTAATTGCAAATTGTTCTACTTGCAATAACTGTTTGTTTGTGCTTGCATCTTCCTTTTGTGTTTGCTACTGGGACTTTGTTGGATTGTGGTGATTGGTTGATGGTTGGATTGTTTGGGCCTAGGGCCGTGGTTGGAATGATATGAACCGATGGTTGATTTTGGTTTCGTGTTTCTGGTTTGGAATAAAATATGAAAAGCTATTTTGGTACAGTATAGATAAACCTTTTTGAAAGGCTTTGATGTTTTGAGAATAGAATGGTTCCTCTTTCAGAAAAGATTTCTGACTTTACTTTTATTGTAAACCGTTGTTTTTGAAAAGAGGCATAAGACGGTTATAAATCACTGGCACGGTTTATCTTCATGTATCCTATTACAGTAATTCCCAAAAACCCTCTACTGAGAACCCTTTCGAGGATGATGTTCTCACCCCCTACATTTTTCCCCTTTCAGGATATGGGCGCAGAAGTTATGAAGAGCTTATTTAATTGTTGTTGTGATGCTCTGTATTGTTTTAGTTATGGTTTATTGTACCCTCGCCTTTATCTTGATATATATTCTGTAAGAGGGATAGGAATTGTATTGGTTAATGTTTGTAATATTATTTATATATATTTATGCATATATATGGATGTACTCTTTTGAGTTGTTGTAAGTTGAAGGGTATTTATGGACGTACGTTATCGAACGAAAGTATCTTTGGGAGCGGTATTGCGGTTTAAAGTTTGAAACAGGCTCATATTTTAGTATTAATTAATATAAGTGTCGTCGTAATGTCCGAACTATCATAGTCGCGCAGCCGGAAGTGCGAGCTTTGGTAGTTAGGGTGTTACATTATGGTATCAGAGCAGTTCTTCCTGTAGAGCCTGAGGAATGGACTGACTATGCTTCAATTGCATGCTCTGAGCGTTTGTCATGTATTAGGCCTTGTCGAATGACGAGAATTAGAGCTTTATGCACATGACGATCTATTGATTAACGCCATTAGTCTTGCGTTGCATAATTTCTGATATTAAGTTTGGCCGGCTTAATACCAGTGAATCTTGTATATGGAAGCACTAATGGGTTATCATAGATGATATACGAGTTTTTAGTGAAGCGAATCGCTGGTTTTGGAAACGTTAGAAACTATTTCTCGAGGCTATTCAGTTGTGTATCTTGGATTTTGTTCGAGTCAACCTGTTCTTCATACCCTAACTTGAAGTTCTTATTTGCTACTCCTCCTGAAAAGTAATTTGATGCTTCCACTCTGTTTCTCTATTCATATGCATTCTTGTTTGATCTTAAGTGCATATGCTTGCTTAAAATCCTTGTTGCATCTAACTTCCTCTGTTTGAGTTCTTCTTGATTCAAGTATTCTTTGATATAGCCTTGAACTTGTCTTAATGTGCTGTGACTTTTAACTCCGGGTTCTGATTCCATTCTTTGAAAAATTGTTGATTCAGTTTTTCTCTTACTGGACAGTGATCACAGCCAATTTTGAGATTTTATAAATTGCTGTTGATTAGATATATACTTTTCTATATATGAGACTTTGAAATTATTTATGCAGTTTAACAACTATTTCTTTCTAATACCTTGCCTGTACTTTTACTGGTTTACGCAATTACACTTACTTTAAAAGTAAATTTGACTTTCTAGTAATTTTACTATAGCTCCAATGGACATCTTTATTTGATTGTGTATTTGGATATTTTTCATTTTTATCCTGGTTGAGTTTCATTTGATAAGCTCTACTTAACTTATTTTGAATTGAGTTGGGTTTAGCATACTACATGGTTTATGACACTGTTGCTTTTTTTGAAAATGTTGGACTCATAGCTTTCCTCTTATGAACGGACTCGTTTCTTCTTAAGCTTTTCACCTCTATGAATGCCATACGTGACTCTGTCTTTAACTAATCTTTTACATCTTGAAAACATTACTATTGATCTTGGTTTGTCCTTTCTTGTGGATCTCATCCTTATGTGAGTCCGTTTGATTCGTTTCAATTTAGTGCATTATTTATTCTCCCATTATTTCTACAAGAGTTTTTAGTCAAAGATTTATCATTGAGAAATTACAAATGATTGAGTTGTCTTTTTCTATGACTTTTGTATTCTTTTGGATCAATTGAAAGCTTATTTGATGCCCCATGCCTAGTGGATCTTGTTTGAACTATTTAAGATCCTTTCTTGCAAGGCTTGACTCATTTTGAGTACATCTTAAACTTCTTGAATGTTCTTCTGAGATGGTGATTTCAAGAAACACTTTTGGAGTCTTGTTTTGAACTTTCAAAGGAATTTTGAATTCTCTTTGGAGGAATACTAGACGGAATTTATTTTCTGTTGTTTGATTGAGATTGAAACCATTGTCCAATTTTGACGAAATTAATTTAAAGTTGGCATGCGCCATTTTAAATGAGGTTTTGGAAAGCTTCCTTATTTAGTGGAAACTGGTTTGTTCTAATGCACCACTTATTTCCTTTACCAAATTGTAATCAAATTTTTATCTCGAAATTTCTTTTCTAAAAAGAGTTTGACTTCCTCTTTCACCCTTGCTATGAATGTTATACACGCTTGTTTGAATATGAACTTTGGAAAATTTTGAACAAGCATTTGATTATTTTCGTGTTTTTATGAATTACTTTTGGTTAAGTTGTGCACCTAATTATCTTTCTAAAATATTTGAGAAAATATTTTAGCTCTTAGCCAAACTTGTGTGCATCTTGTTTTTAAAACTCTACATGATCTACTTCAACATGAAATTATATTGAAGTAAAGCCACATTTATGCTTTTGTTACTCTCTTGAAGAATGGTTGTTGCTTAACTTTTCTTTTAGACCGCAAAGTGATTTTTTCGCAAGTTTTCGGCTCTTTTAACGAACAGAATATTCGGAAGTATTTTACTTATGCTCTTGAGTTCTGTGAGCTTTGTCTTGGGTTTGAGATATTCTTTTCTGTAAACCTTATACTTCTTCGACTCAGCTTGAGTTTGTTTCAAATTGATGCGCTGGTTTTCTTCCTATTGATCCTGTTGAACTTCTTTAATCCAAGGGTTACCTTTGAAGTTGTCAATTGATTTATTTCTAGCAAACTTCATTGCTTCAGCATCTTTGTTTATCTGGAAATTGGATACATTCCTTTAAATCTATGAGTATTACCCTTGACAATTGTCTCTCCGTTCTAATTCTGGTATCCTTCTGAGTAGACTCGAGAATTATTTTGATATCACGTGCGACTTGTAGACGTAGTAGCGCGATGCGTTAGTTATTTAATACGTGATATGTGTATACGGAAGTTGAAGCAGTAGGTGTGCAACGTTATGAGTTTTGGGTGTTTCGTTCCTTGCGAACGGGCTTGCAGTTGTTAGGCTTATGGTCGGATATGAGGATGGTAAAGTGCTTAATGGGGTTGGAAAGTTGAAGCCTTGAGGTTGTTATGAGATTAGTGCACGGATGTTAAGCACGTCGTTTTAACTCCATCCAGTTTTATATGCCTTGCTCTACTATCACATGTTTGAACCATGTCATCTTTGCTTTGTGAATGCCTATCTTGATTTGCACCCTATTTTGGCACCTCAAGTTTTTGTGAGGCATTGAGATCATATGACCTTGTGCATTGAGCCTATCTTATAACGTTTGCTTTACAATCACACTCCTATCTTTACACCCTTATGCTTATGACAATCAAAGTATTTGGGAAAACGTATATATGTTTATATTTTGAGATATTTTTGCTTCTTCCTTAAATATGTTCAAGGGTGAACTGTTATGGAATTTCTTTCGTTTTGTATCAATTTTCGAGGGCGAAAATTTTTATAAGGTGGGTAGGATGTAAGACCCAGAACTTTTGAAAAGTCTTATTATGATCAAGTCTCAAATCATACGGTTATTTATAGCCTTAATTTCTGAAATCACTTTATTAAAGATAATTAAGGCAAGTTTTGATTTATGGGATTTGAGATAAGTTATGATTATTATCCAATTTCACAATTATTGGATTATTTTCTATATTCAGAGTATAAAGTTGGTAGTTGTGAGATAATAAGGATTTCTATATGATTTGGATTAAACAAGTAATATTTTCAATATTAATACTGCTACTTTGGAAAATAAGGGATTTAATTATATTACTCCTAATTATTTGATTTGAATATTTTATTGAAAATAATTTGTGAAATTGGTGAGCAAATAGTATTTTCTATATATAATTAGTGTTGGATTTAAATTGGGTTTCAATTACTATATTACCCTATTTTTAAGTGAAATTACTAAAATGTCCCTAACCCTAATTTTCAAAATAAGGAAACCCTAACCCAGTGACCCGTACCCGACCCGGTTCCCTTCACCCACACACACACACACACACACAGCCGCAGCAGCATACCCTTACCCCTTTCATCCCCTTTTCCCTAACACAGCAGCAACAGCTGCACACGATGCGGAGGAAAGAAAGGGATAGGAGGAAAACGGGAAAGAGGAGAGGGGAGAGGGGAGGAACGGCGCCGGCGAGGAGCCGCTATCACCGCCGCCGCATCGTCGCTGAGTCTCGAAGGGAGACCGTGTCTGGAGCTGTCGTCGTCAAGTCACCACGAGCCGCCGATCGCACTCCAGTTCAGCCCGCCACCGCCGCACCGTCTGCGCCGTCGCCAGGGAGAGTGGGACCGAGGAGAAGGTTGGTCTGCGAGTGATGGGTGTCGCGGGCTTGGGGGCCGTTGCACCTTCATCGCCACCACCCCCACGCCGCGTCGCTGTCGTTGCCCTCACTGCATCGCCGCCGTAGAGCTCGCAAGCGTGGAGGAAGCACAGCGCCGCCGGCTTTGTTGGACTTCCGCCATCGAACCTGTCCCTACCGCCGCTGCTGGCCATACGCACAGAGAGAGAGAATGTGCGAAAAAGGAGCTGCCGCGGGGTTGCCGTCGCCACCACAAGGCTGGGCTCGCCGCTGTGGAGGGTTGCCCCTTTTCCTCCACCGTCACCGAAGATCCATCACCGGAGCTGTTGGGCTTTCCGTATGTTGCTGTGGTGTCACCGGAGCTTCAGGCCACTGCGCTGGCCGCCGGAGACCGCAGCTGAAGCCTCTGGCTTCGTGGGTTCTGATTGTTGTAAGTTGCTCGGCTGTACGCCATTGTCAGAATCGAGCCAGATTTGCTGGTAACTGCTCTCTCCTTTCTTGAATCTGTTCCATTTCTATGTTTGCTCCGCTATTCTGATTTTATTGGTAACCCTGCTGCCTTACCAAACAGAATGGTGTTACTGCAGCTAGGACGGTGCACAGGTCCCTGATTCTATTATGTGTTACTCCATCGTTCCGTTTCCAATAGCTGTAGTAGGTATTCTAATCTTGATATCATTACCGCTATTATTTTTGCTGTGGATTAGTGAGAATTCTGTGATATTGACGTGCTAGGGTCGAGTTTTGGTAATCGCATGGTTGGAATAAGAGCCGTTCCTGTTGTTGTGAAAGTAAATGGAACTGTGTATGCAGCTGCCGCAGAATGCGAACCGAAAGAGAGAGAGTTTATGTCGCGTAGTTAGATTGCATTTGAGGTAGGGGCGCTTTCCAAAACTATACTTTATGCATTGGAATTATTACATATGGATACTAATGTGAGAAAATGTGTATTTGGTGATTGTATCGGCCTTATGTATTATTTGATTGTCCCGAAAGCTTATGAATGTTTGTTTGGCTGAATTTGTTGTGCGGCTTTGTGAAATGTAATGTTTTAAAGTTGATTCTTTAAAGATTTGAAATTTGAGTTTAATCCGTTGAGGATTGGTTTGAATTGAGTCAATTGTTTTGATGATGTGAAAGATATAATACTCTTTGGAATTCATCCTGGTTTGCTTTCACTGATTTGGTTTTGATAAATGAATTGTGGCTGAACTGATACTTTAAAGCTTTGGAAATGAGTTAAATTGATTGATATTGAGTTGATTTCTGAAATAGTTTCCTTGGGATATGCCACTGAGGCGACTGTTGGATTTAGTTTGCTTTTGAATTGATTTCTGGTTTTGGGCTGTTAAAAAGGAATGAGAATCGGTTTAGTTGGGACCCGAATCGGGTGGCAAAAGTCCAAGTTTTAGGGGAGGTGCTGCCGAAATTTCTACAAAATCCTACTCTTGTTTGTAAAGTTATTTAAAAAGGGTTGGATTTGAGAAATTGTATTAATTGATTTATTAAGAGAATATTTATGTTTTCAAGCTTAATTTATTTAATGAACTTTATGCGTTGAGTTCAGCTTATTTAGAAACGAACTATTTGTACAGTTTGAATCACTGAAGGAAAGAATGATGCTCTAATATTGATTTCAATATAAAAAGGAGCTTTTAGTGATTTTAAAGGAATTTAGACTTTTGATCGAGTAATCAAGTTTGAGGCATTTTGGAAGAGTTAGAAAAATGGGTTCCAAAAAGAAACCTGAAAGTGGTTTGATTCAAATGAACCGGTTCCTTTTCAAATGAGTTGATTTTTGGACCGGGTTGGAACTTGTGATTTTGTATGATCGGTTTCATAATAAATTCAGTTTTATTTACTTGAACCGGGAATCTATGATTTTAAAAGTTTCAATGAATTTTAAGGAATTTATATAAGTTGACCTTCCCTAAAGACTTGGGACTCTGGCAAGAAACTTTTGTTATAAAATCCCATTATTGGATGGGTGATTTTGAATGTTCCCAAAAAGAATCTTTAACTTTCCATGGTTTTGGAAGTTTTGGAAAGAGAATGCCGAGAGTGGCTTTGCTTTAAAAAGGAAACTCACTTTGAGTAAATTTGGCTTATGAGCCTGAGATGATTTGAAAATGAGATCTTCAAAGTCAAGGCTAAAAAGAGTTGAAACTCTATTTCAAGTGAAATGATTTGGGAAAAAGTGATTTATGGCTTAAATGCCGATTTTATGGATTTATGATGTTGAATGTGGAAGTGCTATTTTGTTGTGAGCCGGAATGGCTATGTATGATTATAAATATTGGTTGGTTCTGGATTGAACCGTGAGCCGGAATGGCTGTGTATGATATGAATATTGGCTGGTTCTGGACTGAACCGTGAGCCGGATGGCTGAGATGGATGTTGATCCATGGATGAGATTGAATGCATGTTTATGCTGAATCATTGATAAATGTGAATGTTGCACTTCCACTATCTGAGATATGAGTTTCCCTGGGTAGTAGCAGTGGCTAGCCACCACGTGCTCCAGGTTGAGACTTGATACTCTGTTGACCCTATGTCGTAAGTGTGGCCGGGCACTGTGAAAGTCCCGGATGAGCTCGCCCCCGTAAATATTCACCAGTGAAGGTGATGGATATGGATCATGATTATGATCAAGTTTATGATGAGTATAACTCGAGTTGGGGATGCGCGACAGAGGGACAGTCCAATGGTTAGCTACCAGGACTTGTCGGGTTGGCTCTATAACCGACAGATGATATCATCAGCCATTAGGGACAGGCATGCATCATATGCATCTGTGTGACATTGTTTGGGTGTGCATATCATACTTGGTTTGCCTATGTGATTAATTGCAAATTGTTCTACTTGCAATAACTGTTTGTTTGTGCTTGCATCTTCCTTTTTGTGTTTGCTACTGGGACTTTGTTGGATTGTGGTGATTGGTTGATGGTTGGATTGTTTGGGCCTAGGGCCGTGGTTGGAATGATATGAACCGATGGTTGATTTTGGTTTCGTGTTTCTGGTTTGGAATAAAATATGAAAAGCTATTTTGGTACAGTATAGATAAACCTTTTTGAAAGGCTTTGATGTTTTGAGAATAGAATGGTTCCTCTTTCAGAAAAGATTTCTGACTTTACTTTTATTGTAAACCGTTGTTTTTGAAAAGAGGCATAAGACGGTTATAAATCACTGGCACGGTTTATCTTCATGTATCCTATTACAGTAATTCCCAAAAACCCTCTACTGAGAACCCTTTCGAGGATGATGTTCTCACCCCCCCTACATTTTTCCCCTTTCAGGATATGGGCGCAGAAGTTATGAAGAGCTTATTTAATTGTTGTTGTGATGCTCTGTATTGTTTTAGTTATGGTTTATTGTACCCTCGCCTTTATCTTGATATATATTCTGTAAGAGGGATAGGAATTGTATTGGTTAATGTTTGTAATATTATTTATATATATTTATGTATATATATGGATGTACTCTTTTGAGTTGTTGTAAGTTGAAGGGTATTTATGGACGTACGTTATCGAACGAAAGTATCTTTGGGAGCGGTATTGCGGTTTAAAGTTTTAAACAGGCTCATATTTTAGTATTAATTAATATAAGTATCGTCGTAATGTCCGAACTATCATAGTCGCGCAGCCGGAAGTGCGAGCTTTGGTAGTTAGGGTGTTACATAATAGTTATAGAAAATAATTAAAATCTAAGTTAGAAATAACAACATAACTCACTCGCGGAACTTGTCTGTAAGTCCCAGGATTTTTGAAAATTGTATTATAAATTAATTTTTAAGTTTAATTATTTATTTATAGGTTTAATTTTAGAAATTTCTTTATTAAAGATAATTAAAGTAAATTTTGATTAATTGAGTTTGAAATGAATTAAGATTCTTATTCAATTTTATAATTATTGAATTATTTTCTATATTCAAATTATAAAGTTTAGTAATTGTAAAATAATAAGAATTTTATATGATTTAGTTTAAATAATTGAGATTTCGGAATTTAATACTTTTAATTTTTATAGATAAAGAAAATAATAAAATAAAATAATTTTAAAGGATTAAATTAGATTTTCAATTAATACTCTATACCCCTAAGTTTACTAAAATTACCTAAACTACCCTAGTCCTAACCCTCTACCCCACCGCCTTCCCTTCCCCAAGCCTAGACCTAAGTGTTTTAGGAAACAAAGAAAGAAAACGCTGAGGGAGAAAGAGATAAACAGAGACAGAAAAGAAAGAATAGGGTGAAAGGGAAGAGAGAAGAGGGAGATCCGAGAGAGGGGAGTGCCGGTGGAGGCGGTCGCGCCATCCTCGCAGATCGTCGCTGCCGCTGCGTCCTGCTGCTTGCGCCGCCGCCGCCGCCGTCCAGGAAGCTGCGGTTTCTGCTTGCCGTCGCCGTTGAGATCGCGAAGAGAGATGGCTCACGAGTGAAGGGAGGCCGCGGGCTTGGAGCCGCCGCGCCTTCGTCGCCGCTGTTCGCCTTTCCTGTCGCCGTCGTCCAACGCGAAGCCAGCCGCGGTCGCTGCACCTCCCAGCCGTGTCTGCCGCCGCCGTGTCGTCGAGGGGGAAGCCATCGGGTCACACAGAGCGAGAGAGAGAGAGAGAGAAGGCACCGGAGCAGAGGAGAGAAAGGAGAGACCCACGCCAGCCACCGCCGCTTCTGCAGCTCGAAACCCCGCTGCCGCCGCCGGAGTGTGCATTACCGGTAAGGAATTTAAGCTTGGCTTCTATTCTTTTGGATTCCGGGAACCTTTATCGTCACTGCATGTCTATTTCAGCTCTCCACCGCCGCTGCTTGTTGTTCTGAACTGCTGCACCGTCGTTGCCGCCATTCGGGTCACTGGGAACATGGCAGTGATCACCGGAACCACCATCGGAGTTACCGTTATTTCAATTCAGCCGTTCGTCCTTGTTTGGGTAAACAATGCATTCCAAAACCTATGAATTAGTATTTCTGTTCTAAGTTATTTAAGGATCTAAGGTTTTGGTGTCATAGGATCGAGTTCCGGGTCTTGATTGCTGAGTTCTATGGCTGTAGCATACAACATCAAGGTGCTGTGTCGTCACCGGAGCTGCTGTTGCTCCATTTTCTCAATTATTTGTAAGCCCAGTAAGTCGTTCCTTGTTCCAAACTCTTTTAGTTGCTATTCTATTATAGACTATTGAGTTTACGCGACATTAATATTTTAGGATTGAGCTAAGGCTATGTTTAGAGGTTGTGGCTGCTGCGGGGACGGTCGGTATTGATGTTGTTGCTGTGGAATAAGAATAAAAATATAGTTTGTCGCGTAGTTGGATCGCGAATGAGGTAGGGGCGTCTTTCTCAAACTTGTTTTTCTTTCCAGAGTTGTTGTAAATTGATATTAATGCGTAAAATACATCTTTGGTGATTGCCTGAGTCTTATGAATTGAATAGAGTTGTTTTGGATGAATAAGATTATTAGTTTGATTGATAGATGGATCGATTGAGAAAGCTGAATATTCTAATTAGTTGACTGATGTTGTTAAAGTGGTTTTCCTTGAATTAATGGGAGAGATTTAATAATGGCATTTAGTTTAATTTTGGAAACAATTCGATTTTAGGAAAGGTTTAGTATTGAAATTTGATGTGATATTGAACCCGATTTGATATTGGAATTTGATTTTAAAACCAATTTGGAAAGGACTTGATATTTGGAAACGGTTTGTTTATTGAGAATAATTTACTATTTTGGTAATGGTTCGAACATGGTTTGAGGAACGGTTTGGTTTGAAACTGTTTGAGAAAACTGAAAGTTCTTAATTATTGATTAATGCTGTTGAATGAGGTTGATTTAAATTGCGATTTATAGGATTGGTTGATTGGATTCTGGATTTTACAATTTCCCTGTGTTGAGTGTGGTTGTTGTGAAAATTATTATTGGAAGTGATTTGAATGATTAACAGGTGTTTGGTTTGGTTTGGTTGGGACCCAAAAAGGGTGGCAAAGTCCGAGTTTTAGAGGAGATGCTGCCGAAATTTTATAAAATTGGAAGTTTTGTTTGAAGCAATTATTTAAAAAAAGATTTAGTTCTTAAATGTTATTTGTTTCAGATTGATTTATTTAGAAAAGAAAGAATTATGTTTTGAATTGAGATTGTTGATTAACGGAAAGAAGGATGATGAAGATTAATTTGAAATATGATTTTTGAATGAATTTGAAAATAGGATATGGATTGACGAATGATGATGATATTGAGAATGGCTTAGATATTGATGAATGATGAATGAATTATTTATATGGCTTATGAATTTGAAATATCTGAGATATGAGGTTCCCTGGATTAAGTGCCGTGGCTTGCCACCACGTGTACCAGGTTGAAAACTCGATACTCTGTTGACCCTACGACGTAAGTGTGACCGGGCACTATATAAATTCCCGGGAATGATACCCCCATTGAGCAATATTGATTATTTGAGAAAAAAAACTATGCATAGACTCTTGGGGATGCACGTCGGGGGACAGTCTAAGGACAATTCAGACTTGTCGGGTTGGCTGGATAACCGACAGATGAGCCTCATCAGCCATAGGACAGGCATGCATCATATGCATTTGTATGCTTTGCTTGGGTTTGAACTTGTTTTGGTTTGCCTAATTGCTAAAGTGTTCTTAACTGCTACTTGAACTATTTGCTGTAACTGCTACCTACTTGTGCTTTCCTTGTCTGTCTTGCCTGTGTTTGTTCTGGCGTGCTACATTGAGAATGAACTTGGATGCTGAATTAATGATTGTGTTGTTTGATTGCGTGGTTGATTTCTGATTGAGATTTTTTTTATAAGTAAGGAAAGATTTTGGATTTCTGAAAGATTAAACATTGTTTCTTTGAAAAGGGATTTGAACGATTTCCTATTGGTTTTAAAAGATTCATAAGGCAATGATAATCACTGAGCTTGAAAACAGTTTCTTATTAAATATCTTCTTATGACAACTTTGAAACTCCGTGGTGAGACCGTGTGGTTAGGTTCTCACCCCCCTACAGCTTTACCTTTTCAGGAACCAGATGAAGAAGTATTAAGAAGAGTTATACTGCGTTTGGTTTATATGCTGTTGTATTAATTAGATTATTTTCTTCCCTCGTCTTTGTTATTACAAGTTTGTAAGAGGGATAGGAATTGTATGTTTTATATGTACAATATATTGAATTATTATGTAAGGAGTCTTGTATATGAATCTATGCCTGTTTGTATTTTCTTAAGATAAAGTATTTATTTCTGGTTTTTCAAAGAAATCAGCGATACAGTGTCGAGCATAGGCTCCTATTTTAATATTTAGTATGTAAAGTAGTCATAATACTTCTTGCTATCAGAGTAGCGCAGCCGGAAGCGTGACTTCTGATAGTGAGGGTGTTACAATTATGGTATCAGAGCGGTCTTTCCTGTAGAGCCTGAGGAATTGACCGATTATGCTTCAATTGCATACCCCGAGAGTCAGTCATGTAGTAGGTCTTGTTTGGATAACGAGAATAGAGCTTTAAGTACATGACGGTCTATTGATAAATACCATTAATCTTGCATTGCATAATTCCTGGTATTAAGTTTGGCCAGCTTAACCCTAGTGAATTATGTATATGTAAGCACTAATGGGTTATCATAGACAATATGCGAGTTATAGGTAATGCGAATCGTGGGTTTTGGGAACGTTAGGAGTTAATTCTTGAGGTTACTCGGTTAGGTGTCTTGAACTCTGCGAATATCACGTATCTTATTCCTGCTTGGTATGCTCTAAGGTTCTTGTCTGCGATACTTTTCTTGGAAAGTGAACAGATTATCTTTCAATCCTACTCTCTTGTTCACGTACGCTTTTGTTTGATCCTAACTGCATATGCCTGTTTAAAACTCTTGGTGTATTTATCTTCTTTATTTAGGCACTTCTTTTTGAATCATGTATTTTTTTTTTATATACATTTGAATCTGTTTTGATGCAGGACACCTTTTTAAGTTCATATTTCAAGTCCTTTGTAAATAAATTGTAATTTAGTTTTCCTCTTATAGTCATTCTTTAAATCTTAACAAAACCGTTTTTGATTTGAAATATACAACCGCTTTTAATTTGATATGTACTTCTTTATATAAACGTTGAAAGTTTCTTATACAGTTTAAAACTAGTTGTTTTCAATACCTCGCCTGTTTCTTCATTGATTTATGGAAATGTATATATACTTTAAATACAATTTGATTTTCTAACAATTTTATTACAGTTTTTACGAATATCCTGATTTGACTATATATTTAGATATTTTTCAAAGAAAGGTTTTTGTCTCTTTCCAGTTGGTCTTGTTTGGTAAGCTTCACCTAATTTTTTTTTTTATTCGAATTTGGTTTAGCATACTATATTATTTATGCAATTGTTGTTCTTACAAAAAAAATGTTGGACTCATATCTTTATTCTCATGAATGGATCAATTTCTCTCTTAAACTTTTTATTTCTGTGGATGTCATATTTAGTTATGTTTTTAACTGCTCTTTTATTTTTTTTTTTTTTTTTAACGTCACCATTAGTCTTAGTTTTCCATTTCTTGTGAATCTCATTCTCATCCGAGTCAACTTTAATTCGTTTCCATCTAATGCGCCATTTGTCCTTTTATTTGTCTTTCTTTAGTCAAGGACTCTTTCTTGAGAATTTTCTATTGATTAAGTTGTTTTTCCTGACGCGTTTTGTATTCTTTTGGACCAATTGAAAACTCGTTTGATAATCCATGCCTAGTGAGTTCTTGCTCGAGTTCCCTTGATTTAAAGATTCTTTCCTCCATGAGCTGATTTCCTTTTAAGCGCATTGTAATTTTCTTAAATGATTTTTGCGAGGTGGTTATTCCAAGTATACTCTCAAAATTTTGTTTTGGACCATTTTGACGAAGCTTTGAATTCTTTTGAAGAAATTTAAGTTTTGGATCAACTTTTTAAGTTGCTGAGTTCCTTTTTAAGCTTTTTGTTTCTATGAGTGACATGCTATATAAATCCTAATCGAAATCCTTTGATTTAAGTTCCTTTCCTAAAATGAATTAGTTTCCTTTTTAGCGCATCTTAATATTATTGAACATCCTTATAAAGTTGTGACTTCAAGTATATTATTGGAGTTTTGTTTTAAACATTTTTAAACGAGTTTTGATTTATTCTTATGCAGAGTTGTCCCTGACTTTGAATTGCCTTACTTGAGTAGTGCCTCTCTTTAATGTGATTTGAACTTGATTCGGGGCGATATAACCGTCTATTAAAGTTTTAATAAAATCACTTTCAATTCAGCCTACACTCCTTTACCATATACTCTAAAAATTTCTGTATGTGATTTAAACATGTTCAACTGTAATGCATCTTCTTTTCTTTTATGAGCAAAACTTTATGTTAAGTTTTCTTCCAATAAGATTGTGGTTTTCATACATGCTTGAAAAAGAAGAGAAAATGCAATTTAGCTCTTAGCCAAATTAATCTTTCCATTTATAAAGTTTGTGTAATCTATTTCCACTTGAATTTATATTGAAATAACCTCACATTTACGCTTTTATTAATCTTTTGAAAGATGTTTGTTATCCATTTTCTCTTTTAGAACATGAAATAATTTCCCCTTAAGTTTTCTATTCTTTACGAACAATGCATTCGAAAATATTTTTAAACCATACTCGAGTTCTATAAACTGTCTTTGGTTTGAATATTCTTCTTCCATAAACCTCATATTTCTTGACTCAGCTTGAATTCATTTCAAAATACTGTGTTGTTTTTCATCTTACTGGTCCTATCGAATCCCTTCGACTCAAGAGTGACCCTTAAAGTTATCAGTTGATCCTCTTTCCAACATTCTTCATTACTTGTTTATCCTTGTCTACTTGTGATTTCAACAATTCTTTCAAATTCTCATGAATACGATCCTTGCCGCTTTTCTTTATTTTCTAAGGTTTGTTATCCTTCTGAGTATACTCGAGATTAGTTCTGGTATTTTGTGTGACTATTGGACTTAGTAAACGACACATTAAATCTTTAGGGTACGTTTGGTGGAAGCAAAAGGTGAAACTTCTAAAAGTACGACATCACATGGAATTGTGGAACTTTGTTTTACGTGACAGTTCTGTTGATGTGGAACTTATAATCAGTAATAAGGTTTGCAAAGTGTTTAATGAAATTAAGAACCATCAGATGAGTTGCCCAATGAGATACGGTTGAAAATGGTGGAGATAAGTTATGTTAAAATTTGAATAGTTGAGTCTCTGGAGTTGGTATGAGATCAATATGTGGACGTTAAGTATATCGTTTTAGCCCCGACAGGTTTCATAACCTTTTGACGCCTTGCCTTACCATCACATGTTTGAAAACATTTCGTCTTGTACATCAAGCCTATCTTGTAACTTCTGTTTGCATCATAGTTATACCCTTTAATACCTTTATGCCATATGAAAATCCTGGTATTTGAGGCTATTTGTATTTATATATACTGAGAACTTTTTGCCATTTCTCTAAATGCATTCAAGAGCGAAGTGATATGAAATCTCTTTTATTTTGTACCAATTTTCGAGGACGAAAATTTTTATAAGGTGGGTGGAATGTAAGTCCCAGGATTTTTGAAAATTGTATTATAAATTAATTTTTAAGTTTAATTATTTATTTATAGGTTTAATTTTAGAAATTTCTTTATTAAAGATAATTAAAGTAAATTTTGATTAATTGGGTTTGAAATGAATTAAGATTCTTATTCAATTTTATAATTATTGAATTATTTTCTATATTCAAATTATAAAGTTTAGTAATTGTAAAATAATAAGAATTTTATATGATTTAGTTTAAATAATTGAGATTTCGGAATTTAATACTTTTAATTTTTATAGATAAAGAAAATAATAAAATAAAATAATTTTAAAGGATTAAATTAGATTTTCAATTAATACTCTATACCCCTAAGTTTACTAAAATTACCTAAACTACCCTAGTCCTAACCCTCTACCCCACCGCCTTCCCTTCCCCAAGCCTAGACCTAAGTGTTTTAGGAAACAAAGAAAGAAAACGCTGAGGGAGAAAGAGATAAACAGAGACAGAAAAGAAAGAATAGGGTGAAAGGGAAGAGAGAAGAGGGAGATCCGAGAGAGGGGAGTGCCGGTGGAGGCGGTCGCGCCATCCTCGCAGATCGTCGCTGCCGCTGCGTCCTGCTGCTTGCGCCGCCGCCGCCGCCGTCCAGGAAGCTGCGGTTTCTGCTTGCCGTCGCCGTTGAGATCGCGAAGAGAGATGGCTCACGAGTGAAGGGAGGCCGCGGGCTTGGAGCCGCCGCGCCTTCGTCGCCGCTGTTCGCCTTTCCTGTCGCCGTCGTCCAACGCGAAGCCAGCCGCGGTCGCTGCACCTCCCAGCCGTGTCTGCCGCCGCCGTGTCGTCGAGGGGGAAGCCGTCGGGTCACACAGAGCGAGAGAGAGAGAGAGAGAAGGCACCGGAGCAGAGGAGAGAAAGGAGAGACCCACGCCAGCCACCGCCGCTTCTGCAGCTCGAAACCCCGCTGCCGCCGCCGGAGTGTGCATTACCGGTAAGGAATTTAAGCTTGGCTTCTATTCTTTTGGATTCCGGGAACCTTTATCGTCACTGCATGTCTATTTCAGCTCTCCACCGCCGCTGCTTGTTGTTCTGAACTGCTGCACCGTCGTTGCCGCCATTCGGGTCACTGGGAACATGGCAGTGATCACCGGAACCACCATCGGAGTTACCGTTATTTCAATTCAGCCGTTCGTCCTTGTTTGGGTAAACAATGCATTCCAAAACCTATGAATTAGTATTTCTGTTCTAAGTTATTTAAGGATCTAAGGTTTTGGTGTCATAGGATCGAGTTCCGGGTCTTGATTGCTGAGTTCTATGGCTGTAGCATACAACATCAAGGTGCTGTGTCGTCACCGGAGCTGCTGTTGCTCCATTTTCTCAATTATTTGTAAGCCCAGTAAGTCGTTCCTTGTTCCAAACTCTTTTAGTTGCTATTCTATTATAGACTATTGAGTTTACGCGACATTAATATTTTAGGATTGAGCTAAGGCTATGTTTAGAGGTTGTGGCTGCTGCGGGGACGGTCGGTATTGATGTTGTTGCTGTGGAATAAGAATAAAAATATAGTTTGTCGCGTAGTTGGATCGCGAATGAGGTAGGGGCGTCTTTCTCAAACTTGTTTTTCTTTCCAGAGTTGTTGTAAATTGATATTAATGCGTAAAATACATCTTTGGTGATTGCCTGAGTCTTATGAATTGAATAGAGTTGTTTTGGATGAATAAGATTATTAGTTTGATTGATAGATGGATCGATTGAGAAAGCTGAATATTCTAATTAGTTGACTGATGTTGTTAAAGTGGTTTTCCTTGAATTAATGGGAGAGATTTAATAATGGCATTTAGTTTAATTTTGGAAACAATTCGATTTTAGGAAAGGTTTAGTATTGAAATTTGATGTGATATTGAACCCGATTTGATATTGGAATTTGATTTTAAAACCAATTTGGAAAGGACTTGATATTTGGAAACGGTTTGTTTATTGAGAATAATTTACTATTTTGGTAATGGTTCGAACATGGTTTGAGGAACGGTTTGGTTTGAAACTGTTTGAGAAAACTGAAAGTTCTTAATTATTGATTAATGCTGTTGAATGAGGTTGATTTAAATTGCGATTTATAGGATTGGTTGATTGGATTCTGGATTTTACAATTTCCCTGTGTTGAGTGTGGTTGTTGTGAAAATTATTATTGGAAGTGATTTGAATGATTAACAGGTGTTTGGTTTGGTTTGGTTGGGACCCAAAAAGGGTGGCAAAGTCCGAGTTTTAGAGGAGATGCTGCCGAAATTTTATAAAATTGGAAGTTTTGTTTGAAGCAATTATTTAAAAAAAGATTTAGTTCTTAAATGTTATTTGTTTCAGATTGATTTATTTAGAAAAGAAAGAATTATGTTTTGAATTGAGATTGTTGATTAACGGAAAGAAGGATGATGAGGATTAATTTGAAATATGATTTTTGAATGAATTTGAAAATAGGATATGGATTGACGAATGATGATGATATTGAGAATGGCTTAGATATTGATGAATGATGAATGAATTATTTATATGGCTTATGAATTTGAAATATCTGAGATATGAGGTTCCCTGGATTAAGTGCCGTGGCTTGCCACCACGTGTACCAGGTTGAAAACTCGATACTCTGTTGACCCTACGACGTAAGTGTGACCGGGCACTATATAAATTCCCGGGAATGATACCCCCATTGAGCAATATTGATTATTTGAGAAAAAAAACTATGCATAGACTCTTGGGGATGCACGTCGGGGGACAGTCTAAGGACAATTCAGACTTGTCGGGTTGGCTGGATAACCGACAGATGAGCCTCATCAGCCATAGGACAGGCATGCATCATATGCATTTGTATGCTTTGCTTGGGTTTGAACTTGTTTTGGTTTGCCTAATTGCTAAAGTGTTCTTAACTGCTACTTGAACTATTTGCTGTAACTGCTACCTACTTGTGCTTTCCTTGTCTGTCTTGCCTGTGTTTGTTCTGGCGTGCTACATTGAGAATGAACTTGGATGCTGAATTAATGATTGTGTTGTTTGATTGCGTGGTTGATTTCTGATTGAGATTTTTTTTATAAGTAAGGAAAGATTTTGGATTTCTGAAAGATTAAACATTGTTTCTTTGAAAAGGGATTTGAACGATTTCCTATTGGTTTTAAAAGATTCATAAGGCAATGATAATCACTGAGCTTGAAAACAGTTTCTTATTAAATATCTTCTTATGACAACTTTGAAACTCCGTGGTGAGACCGTGTGGTTAGGTTCTCACCCCCCTACAGCTTTACCTTTTCAGGAACCAGATGAAGAAGTATTAAGAAGAGTTATACTGCGTTTGGTTTATATGCTGTTGTATTAATTAGATTATTTTCTTCCCTCGTCTTTGTTATTACAAGTTTGTAAGAGGGATAGGAATTGTATGTTTTATATGTACAATATATTGAATTATTATGTAAGGAGTCTTGTATATGAATCTATGCCTGTTTGTATTTTCTTAAGATAAAGTATTTATTTCTGGTTTTTCAAAGAAATCAGCGATACAGTGTCGAGCATAGGCTCCTATTTTAATATTTAGTATGTAAAGTAGTCATAATACTTCTTGCTATCAGAGTAGCGCAGCCGGAAGCGTGACTTCTGATAGTGAGGGTGTTACATTGTCCACCATTGAACAATTTGTCAACACATAAAGATGGGCCTGCAATTTCTCAGTTGGTGTTAACGAACAAATCTTTTGAGCTCCACGAGATATTCCTAAGGGTAGAAAAATCTTAGATAAGATAGTATAACAACTACTAGAAGTGTTGTCATTTTGGTCATTGTTGTGCCTTGGTCGGTTGAACCTTGTCTCAATATTACCATCCTCCAAATATCTAGAGCAGAAAATTAGACATTCCTCTATTATGTAACCTTCAGCTATGCACCCTTCCGGTGCAGTCTTGTTACGGACATAAGATTTTAAATGTCCCAGGGCCCTAATAACAAGAAGAGAAAATTAGTTATCCATAAAAATATATCGTAACAAATAGATTCAATTAAAACAAGTTAGAGTGCCAAAATTTACCTTTCAACAGGATACATCCATCTATACTGCACTGGACCCGCAATCATTGCTTCCTGTACCAGATGAATAACTAGATGAACCATAATAGTGAAAAATGCAGGAGGAAATATCATTTCCATGTGACAGAGCATCAAAACAATTCGTTGTTGTAGTCTTTCTAAATTTTCTAGTGATAGTGATTTGTCTGAGACTTCTCTAAAATAGTTGCACAGCTCGATAAGCATGGATGTAACCTCCTTAGGCAAGGATCTTCTAAGTGCAATTGGCAAAATATGTTCCAGAAGAATGTGTGAATCATGGCTCTTTAGACCGTTTACCTTTCGTTTTTTAATATCGACACATCTAGGAATATTTGAAGAGTAACCATCTGGAAAAGAGACACTCTTTAGAACACCTAGAAAAATATCCTTGTCAACATTGTCATTCTAAAGCACGAGGCAGGATACTTGGAAGAATTAGGATATGGATGAAGTTGTTCTCTGATTCCCATCAACTGCAAGTCCTTACGAGCTTGAAAGTTGTCTTTAGTCATTTGTTTGTCATCAAGTACAGTAAAAAGCACATGATCAAACACATTTTTCTCTATGTGCATCTTGTCAAGACAATGACAAACAAGATTATCTTTCCAATATGGTAAATCCCAGAAAATACTCCTCTTTTTCTATTGTAGTGGGATGTTGCCATCGTTGAGTGCATCCTGAGGTCTTTTTCGACTACTCTCAATTTGGGACAAAATCCTTCTTCCTGATAACGTCGGAGGTGGGCCTCTTAGTTCTGTATGGCCATCAAAAGAGTGTTTATTGTGCCTATACTCGTGGTCATCGGGTAACCACCGATGATGTCCCATAAAGCAATACTTCATGCCAAACTTCAACCTTCTAGAGACTGTATCAAAGTTACATGATGGACAAGCAAGGCTCGTATGTGTATTCCACCCAGATAGATTATCAAGACTTGGAAAATCACTAATAGTTGAAAATAATGCAGCATGCATACGAAAAATGTTACTATCAACAGAATCGTAAACATCAACACCTTTCCATAATTCGTTCAACTCACAAATAAGTGGTTGCAAAAAAATATCAATATTATTTTCAGGCATCTTTGGACCAGAAATTATCATAGACATTATAAGGGAAGTTTGCTTCATACAATACCATGGAGGATAGTTGTATATATATAGCATCATTGGCCAAATGCTAATGTTTGAACTGAGAGTCCCGAACGGATTGAAGCCATCGGTTGCTAAAGCGAGCCTTATGCTACGAGGATCTTTAGCAAATTTTGGATGTAATAAATCAAAATCTTTCCATGCCTTGCTATCTCTACGATGCTTTAATTTCCCATCTGAGTTAGGAAACTCCGAATGCCAGCGCATTAGTCTTGCTGTCTTAGAGGACAGGTATAACCTTCTTAACCTAGGAGTAAGAGGAAAGTACCTCAACACCTTTGTTGGTATCCTTTTTTTTATCTTGACTCATTTCCACAAATTCTGTATTATTGCTGGTATTCTCTTCTATTTTATATCGAGATGCGTTACAGACCACACATTTATTTTTTTCCTCATTGTCTTTTCCCCAAAAGAGCATACAGTTATTTGGACATGCATGAATTTTCTCGTATCCCAAACCTAACAATTTAATCATTTTTTTGGCTTCATAAAATGAAGTGGGCAAGTTAGCATGTGGAAAAGCATTGTTGAGAAGGTCGGCTATCATGGAGAATGTCTTGTCAGTAGCACCGCACAACACCTTGATATGATACAACTCAACAATAAATGATAACTTGCTATATTTTGCACACCCAGGATATAATTTACGATTCCCATCCTTTAGCAACTCTATAATTCTCCTTGAATCCTCATTAGTGTCATTTTCTGACGGCATTGGAACAGAATCAGTTCTCGAAGCAAATGGCTCATCATCATCACCTTCATAATTGATGTCATCTATACCGAAAACATCAGTCAACATATCAAGCAGTGGTGGTTTTCAACAGGCTCTATATGATCATGATCCAATAGTTCTTCTTCCGGCTGGACTATAGTTTCTCCATGCATATACCAAGAAGTATATCTTTTTGGAAATCCTTTTTGAAGTAAATGAGTTAATACTTCAATTCTCATCCCCATATTGTTGAACCCACATTTGATGCATGGACATATAATTTTTTCATTTATAGCAACTCTAGCAAAGGCAAAGTCCAAAAATCCTTCAACCCCACATTTATACTCTGTTGATGTAATTGATTTATGAATCTAACTCTTATCAATCATAATTGAATGACTCTGTTTAAATAATAATGTATCAAAATATAAGTGTATGAAAGGCATAAAAATGAATGATACAATAAATCAGCATATCATGTATTAGTTCCTAATTAATATACACAACAAATTATAGAAATGTAGTGACGTAAAGTGTAAAAAGAGGTGTTAGTGAACTAACCTAAACGGATCGTCAAATTAATATTAATATTACTCACTAATTAGCTGCAGAGTAAGTAAAATTGTATTATAGAATCTCACAATCTGCATCACAACAAAAAAATGAACCTTGTCCTTAATAATCGATTATGCATACTAAATTTAAAAATTATTAAGGTAGAAAATCATAAAACAAAATAAGTTTATATAATATTTGAGTAAAAATATACAAAAAAAAAGCTCTATATAAAAAAGAAATAAATAATGGTAAAGGATATGGTCTTGTTAACACGGTGCATAACTTACTTAAAAAAATGTGAATAGATATTTTTTAATATATTTTAAACATTTTAAACATTGTTATATATAATATGTTATATAGTTTTTTTTAAATATGTTGTACATGTTATATATGAAAGAAAAAATTAGGCAATATAAACACCATAAAATTTATCTAAAGTGACAGCATGATTTATTTAGAAGTATATCAAATTATGTTTAATACACACAATGGTGTTGTGCAAGAGCATTTGAGGTTGCAAAAAAGTCTAACAAAATACTTAGTAGTTATGCATACTAAAACTTTATTAAAACTCTTAACACTGAGTACCATTACATAATACTTTATAATTTTTATTTGTAGATATTTATTTTTTATGATATTAGTAATAAAAAATAAGTTTTATTTATAAATTTTATTTTAATATAAAATTTTTATCATGATTTTTGTCTTAAAATTTTTGGTCTCCTAAAAAATTTTCAATCAAGCTCGAGTCACTGTGAGTATGGTAATATAAATCCGAAAATACAAGTATTTGTACCTATTTGAGAGTAGTGATGCACAAGAAATAAAAAATCAAATATCAGGAGATAACCTTTAGGCTATTTGAAAACTCAAAAAGTTGATTAAGATTGGCTCCACACTTTATTTGTCTTGAATAATTCCACCTTCAGTGTCCTACAAGAGAGAACAGGCTATCCATGAGTCCAAAAATACATTAAGTATACTTAAATCATATAAAGTGAGGTATAACATTGTGAAATAATTTACCTTTGTCTCTGGTCTCAATAATTTCTGTCGCACTCTTATTTTTTTTTTATCACAGTAACAAGATAACAAACTAATATTAATGAAATCCAAAAAATTTTCTATTGAAATGTGAATGAACACATAATAACAACATACAAATTAATGAGAAGGAGTATCAGTTCTTATATAATGATGATATGATGCACATTTATAGGAATTAGTTAAGCAAAGGGTTGGCTATATGAGTAAGTAACGAATGATCTATCTTATCTATTGGTTGTTGTTTTTATCCTTTTCTGTTACTGTTATTCTTTTTTATAACAAATTTTAAATTCAAAATCTTAAAAGACTCAATTTAAATGTTCTTAAATATTGATACTTGATTTAATTAAATACATATTCGATTATCAATTGGAATAAAACTTATTTTATTTTTAAGCCTCCGAATTTCACTTCTTTTATAATAAATGTTAATTTGATTTAATGACTCAAGATTCAATTTATGAGGATGACAACCCAAGTGATGTGCTTAACTCGGATAGGATTATGTAGCTTAAGTCTTTAATTTATTCATTCCTTCCTTTCTGTTTATCTAATATTGTAGTAATTTTATTTCAATTAGCTTGTTTAAATAGCAATAATCATGCTAACTGGTCTCACAGGCAGAGGCACATTAGTATATGAAAAGTTTAGAGGACGAGAATGCTATTTTTGAAAGAAATGTATTAACTCTTAGAATGGAAGACTTGCTTTTCAGAAGAGTCATAACAATCAATTAAGTAGACAGACATGTTCAGTTAAAACCGAAAAATAACATTAAACGAAAATACTAAGCCTATATAAAACTAGAATTTAAAAGAGTAGTTATGATCAACAAAAGTACATCAAATATAGTATTCTCCTGGACACCAAATTTCACAAAATTACCTAGCTTTGTCACGCGCAATAGGATCCAAATCATCTATAGGATACGGCTTTTTGTTTAGATCAAAGTCTTTTACAGTAGCTTGGATTATTGGCGATTTAGTTGTAAAGCGAACGTATCCTCTCTTTTGAAAAAACTTTGCAATATGTCATTCTATGATATTGAATTGCTTTCGACATGCCCAATGGAACTCACATGCTGGCCTGTTTTTAACACTCATCTACAAAGAAAAATATTACGATTCAAATTCAGTTAACAGCACTATTTATAGTGTTTGCCAAAGAAATTCTTTTTGAAAATTACTTTCAAATCCATTAGTATAACATCAGTATCCCATTCAGAATCTTTCTTAAAGTATGGAAAACCGAACCTTACCAGATACTGCATGCTTAATGTATATATCTCCTACAAGTTTAAGATGAATCATAATCCAGGTAACATTTAAAGGATTATCTTCAATTAAATAACAAAACGCAAAAAGAAAGGATAACGTGGCAAACCTTAAGAGTAGAATCCATAATAGTGGATGAAGCACTATTATAGGATTCACGATAGAAGGGTGCTTTTTCAAAGATATTCGTGTGAGCATTGAGAGCCACCAGCCAAGAATGGATATTGATCTTATTAAACCAAACGTCGAAGGCAACATCGAATGCGTATTACAACGAGGAGAAAGGAGAGCCAGAAGCCATCTCCTTAGCAAATTTGATGCTTCCACAGCATTTAAGAAACTCACTTTCTTCCATAGCAATCCAATTTGAAGATTTGTTGCAAGACTGCAGGACTTGGGACAATGATGTATCAAGAATTGCCATCTTAGATCACCTAAATATTAAGAAATGAATTATAAATAAAAAACAATATACTTATTATTAGCATTTTCAATGTGTTTGAACATTAAAAATTGAATATGCAAATTAAAGGTTGTCCTTTATTTTTTTTCTTATACATAATTATTCAAGTTTTAAATACTATGTAGTTTTTATCACTTTAATTAGAATTTGACGTTATTTTCAAATAAAATTAGCCTCAACCAGCAAGCATGCACTCTAATCTTCAACAAATACAGAATGACCATCATAACTGTATGAAAAAAATATAAGTAATAAATAAACTAATACTATATATTTTCACAAAAACATGAAGGAAAAGGTATCGTAACATATAACAACAAATAACAACAACCTAATAAGAGCAAACACCTAATAACAACAAATGAAGAAAAATCTATTTCATAACTCAAGAACAAAAATGACAAGAAGTATAAGAAAAAAATTGAGTATAATCCTTGCAGAAATTGTATTTACAAAATATAAATAAACATAGTACTCACAGAAATTGGAAGAGGATAAGAAAAGATAATAGTTAGGTGTTACCTAAAAAAAGATTTTCTCAATTCTCTAGCGGTGTGATTTTGTGCTGCACCAAATTAATTAGAGGGAACAGTTAAAATTTTTTTAACCAAAATAGAGGGAAAATATTTAAGTAAAAATTGGGAGAAAATGGTGGGAACCATACTAGAAATATTCATCACGCGCAACTTTGCTACGATGTGTGTTGTTCATGGAAAATCAGAATTCCGAAAATGTGAAAGCTGAATACAATTCTTGCCATGAAAAGATGAGTTTGTCACAAATCTCTACCCGATTTGTGCAACAATTTTGCATCAGTAACATTATTGCGTGGCTAAAGGCAATTCCTTTTGGAAGCCCAACCACCATGTCATACCCTAATTACCCTAAGCCTTACCTCTAGCCGTAAAGCAAAGGTTAATCAAAGGTTACGACAATTCTAAGGGTTATACATATTTATATAGAAGGAAATAATATATTATAGAAGCCCGATGAAGAATTAAGCTCAAAGACAGAATTACAAAAGCGTGAAACGTTCACACGAAGCTAACGTACAAGATACAAAGTATAGATGCAAGATAATAGAACATATATAAATATAAGAGTATAATAATCATAAGGCAACTAGCCGCAACTTGCGGAGTTTAAGCCGACTAGTTACAAACAGAAAAATACAGAGTCTTGGAGTTAAAACAGCTTATACAACTTAGCTCTTAAGTAAGCCCTTAAGGCCATAAAGTCTAAGGCAAAAGGGTGAGAGAAAGTACTACAACAAAAGTAAAACAGAAATAAACCAGGAAGAAACCATACTCCGCTCTGCCACACTATATCCATAATTTCACCGAGGTGAATTACGACCTGCATCTGAAAAACAACAACAAAGTATGGAATGAGAACCGGAGATTCTCAGTATGGTAATAGTGCCCAAAATGTAAGATGTAAGGCTCCGGGATGCCAAAGGCAATCTTAGAACTTCACATCGAATACGGATATTTAAGCTTAGAATAAATTAAATAAATAAAGAACTTTAAACATAAACTGGGTTATCTAAACTTAGGGGAATTCTAACTAATGCTAAACACACCGCTGTATCCCACAGCCTTCACCAACCTAATCTCTGTGCGATCCCATCGCCACCACCTACCTACCTCCTCAGCACCAGACAATCACAATTAATACAAGTAAACACAACTAGCAAATAAGCATATTATTCATTTAGGCAAGATATGCAATTAGGCAAAACAAACATAACACATAGTAGATGCGCATGATGAATGCCTGTCCTATTGGCTCGTGATATCACTTGTCGATATATGAATGCCAACCCGACACATCCTTTCGGATGTCGCCTTTCTGCCATGTCTGAGGATATAGCGCCTGGCACGCTTCTGTTCCGAGGATATAGTGCCTGGCACACTCTTGCGGCGGAGAAGGAAAACAACAACAACATCTATTTCATCATAAATCATTCCAAGGATATAGTGCTTGGCACACTATCATTCCAAGGATATAGTGCCTGGCACACTTTCCACATCCAACAAGTCCATCCACCTCAATCATCACCAGTCATCACTAGTTCTAATCTCAATCCATTTTCATTTATCAATTTTCAACATTCCAAGGATATAGTGCCTGACACACTTTCCTTCAAACACTATCATTCCAAGGATATAGTGCCTGACACACTCTCCACATAATTCAATAATTTCATCATTTATTTCCAAGTTCTCAACTCATCACAACCATCATCAATTTTTGAACTCAATAGTTCATCAATTTCACAATTTATACATCTTTCTTTCTTCTCACTCTATCAAACCCATCTTCAATACACCAGAAACCTAAGCCTCCATTTTCTAGTTTTTCAAGATAATATCAAATTAAACCTCCAAAGATCTTTCCCATATTTTGATACCCGAAAATAAGTTTAAAAGTCTTAAATAGGTGTCACAGAAGTTTACAAATTTGTTGGGAAGGTGAAATAGTTGAAAATAAAGTTTAAGTTTGAAAAACAAAGCGTGTACGTACGCACAAGGGTGTGCGTGCGTACGCCCAGGAAAATTTTCAAAACGTGTGCGTACGCATAAGTACTAAATTTTACAATTTTGTTCGCTCGCTGACGAACTGATTTCCTATCGGTAAAGAAATTCACAAATATAATTGCGTTGTAAGTATAGCTTCTAGACCGACAAAAAATCCTTTCGTACAAAAGTTTTGGTTGTCACAAGTAACAAAACCCAATAAAATTTATAATCCGAAGTATTCGAACCTCGGGTCGTCTTCTCAAGGAACTGTAGGGAGGTGTTCTTATTATTAGTTATGAAAAATAGTATTTTTGGGTTTTAAAAGGTTTGAACAAGGAAATTAAATTCCAGGAATTAATAAATTAATATCTAATAAAACTCTTGGCAAGGTATGAAAATTCAGAAATCCTATCCTAGTTATCCTTATCGACGGTGATGAGAATTGAGTTTTAATCCCACTTAGTTAACCTTTATTCAAGCAAAGGAAAGTCAAGTGGACTAATTAGTTTGATCCTCAAGTCCTAGTCAATTCCTAAGAAATGACTAGAGTTATTGGAATTCAATTCAATTAGCAAAAATAATAATTATCAATCACGATAAGTTTGATAACTCAAGGGTCTCCAATTAATCAATTAAAGCCAAGAATATAAAAAGCTGAATAAAAATCATAAATCTGAAATACCTCAATTGCATTAATAAAAGAAAATCAATCTAAACATAAAGAGTTCATAAGCCAAATTGGTAACATAAGTCAGATACGAATAAAAGCATTAGAATAAATAAAAATATAAAAGGAATATTGAACCTGAGAAAAAGTTGAAATCCTAAATCCTTTAAGAGGAATCCTAATCCTAAAACCTAAGAGAGAGGAGAGAATCTCTCTCTCTCTAAAACTACATCTAAAATCTAAAATTATGAATTATCGAAGACCTCTCAATGAATGGATGCATTCTCCCACTTTATGGCCTCTAATATGTGTATTCTGGGTCAAAAACTGGGTTAAAAACAGCTCAGAAATCGCCCCCAGTGATTTCTGGTACGTACAGGTTGCGGGAGAGTGACGCGGAAGCGTCATCCACGCGTTTGCGCGGATTGGGTTTTCTGCCAGGTCACGCGTCCGTGTGATCCACGCGTTCTTGTCGCCTGGCTCCCGGGAAGCTATAATAAATTATATATCGTTGCGAAGCCCCGAATGTTAGCTTTTCAACGCAACTGGAACCGCGTCATTTGGACCTCTGTAGCTCAAGTTATGATCGAATTAGTACCAAGAGGTCAGGCTGGACAGCTTTAGTAGTTCCTTCAGTTTCTTGTATTCCTTCCACTTTTGCATGCTTCCTTTCCATCCTCTAAGCCATTCCTGCACTGTAATCTCTGAAATTACTTAACACACATATCACGACATCTAATGGTAATAAGAGAGGATTAATATTAGCAAATATAAGGCCAAAGAAGCATGTTTTCAATCATAGCACAAATTCAGGGAAGGAATTGTAAAACCATGCAAATAGTATGAATAAGTGGGTAAAGAGTTGATAAAAACCACTCAATTAAGCACAAGATAAACCATAAAATAGTGGTTTATCAACCTCTCCACACTTAAACATTAGCATGTCCTCATGCTAAGCTCAAGAGAAGCTATAAAGGAGTGAAGAGGAATGATAGAGAGTATGCAATGCAACCTATCTATATGAATGCAACTACATGCAAAATGTTTCTACCTACTTGGTTAAAAGTGAATAAGTTCTTCAAGACAAATACAACCCAAATTCCACTAATTCAAATCATACAATAAAAAAGCAAGTAAACTTGTAAGAAGATAGCTCATGAAAGCAAGGAACATAGAATTAAGCACTGAACCCTTACTGGTAGTGTATATCACTCTAACTCTCAAGTGTCTAGGGTCAATCACTCTACTCTTCCCTAGTCATGCTTTCTCAACCTTGTTCTTCATCTAACCAATCAACAAATATTTAGTATACCAATGCAAACATCATGAGGTCTTTTCAGGGTTGTAATGGGGCTGAGGTAAAGGTATATATATATATATACATATATATACCCACGCTACGCCTTTTCTAGCAAACCAACCACTCCCCGAAAGATCCTACTTTTTTTGGAATTATAGATTGGCGATTGGAATGAACGATTTAGAAATCGTGATATATATATATATATAAGGCTAAGTGAGCTAACAAAGTGAATCCTTGATTAGTCTAAGATCTCACCTATCATATACATACTTTATATAATTTAAAATGCTTTACCTAGCTACCCAAATTTTTCCCATTTTTGTATTACATGCTCATGTATCAAACTTATTTTTGAATTTTGTCCCATGTGCATTGATTCTTTTTATTTTGCATTTGGGATAATATTATTATTTTTTTTGTATCCCCTTATTTAATTACTTAATATATTTTTTTTCAATGCACATGGTAATTTAATTATTTTGATTTCACATGAGCATGCTTCCCAAATTTTCAAATAACTTATTTAATTTAATTCCCTCCCCCCCTTTTTTTTATCATCCCATGTTCCCATAAAATTTCCCATACTTAAATTATACATAATATCTATCTTAAGTTAACCAAGGATTCAACTTGGGATTTTTATTTGTTTTTCTGCTTAAGGCTAGTAATGTGGTTATGGAATAGAGGGGGGTTAAAAAGCTCAAAATGGCTAACAAGGGTGACATAAAAGGGTAGGCTTATTTGGAGATAAGTGAGTGAAAATAAGTAATAGCCTCAATCATATGCAAGCATGTAAATACACTAAATAATGGACATATAGAGTGGAACAAAGTAAAGATTGCAATTATAGAGAAGAAAACACACAAGAATAAAATATTCATGGTTAACTAATGTAACCATGTAATTAATCTCAAAATCTCACAGGTTGTGTGTTCTTTGGCTCAAAAACCATGTTCCAAATATAACTTCAAACAAATTTAACATATAGAAAATTTTAATTTTTTTATTTAAATTAGTGAAATTTTTTTCAAAAATAGGGTCTTAAAAAGAAATTTATTATTTTTCAATCAAGTAGTACTTAAATGCAAACAATCAACTACACATGCAATCTATTATGCAATGCAACATTGAGCTAACAAAGTGAATCCTTGATTAGTCTAAGATCTCACCTATCATATACATACTTTATATAATTTAAAATGCTTTACCTAGCTACCCAAATTTTTCCCTTTTTTGTATTACATGCTCATGTATCAAACTTATTTTTGAATTTTGTCCCATGTGCATTGATTCTTTTTATTTTGCATTTGGGATAATATTATTATTTTTTTTGTATCCCCTTATTTAATTACTTAATATATTTTTTTTCAATGCACATGGTAATTTAATTATTTTGATTTCACATGAGCATGCTTCCCAAATTTTCAAATAACTTATTTAATTTAATTCCCTCCCCCCCTTTTTTTTATCATCCCATGTTCCCATAAAATTTCCCATACTTAAATTATACATAATATCTATCTTAAGTTAACCAAGGATTCAACTTGGGATTTTTATTTGTTTTTCTGCTTAAGGCTAGTAATGTGGTTATGGAATAGAGGGGGGTTAAAAAGCTCAAAATGGCTAACAAGGGTGACATAAAAGGGTAGGCTTATTTGGAGATAAGTGAGTGAAAATAAGTAATAGCCTCAATCATATGCAAGCATGTAAATACACTAAATAATGGACATATAGAGTGGAACAAAGTAAAGATTGCAATTATAGAGAAGAAAACACACAAGAATAAAATATTCATGGTTAACTAATGTAACCATGTAATTAATCTCAAAATCTCACAGGTTGTGTGTTCTTTGGCTCAAAAACCATGTTCCAAATATAACTTCAAACAAATTTAACATATAGAAAATTTTAATTTTTTTATTTAAATTAGTGAAATTTTTTTCAAAAATAGGGTCTTAAAAAGAAATTTATTATTTTTCAATCAAGTAGTACTTAAATGCAAACAATCAACTACACATGCAATCTATTATGCAATGCAACATTGAACAAACAAAGAAAATATAGTATTGGTGTTGAAAAGAAGGTAACTAACCCCTGAAAGTCAGTATCGACCTCCCCACACTTAAATATTGCACCGTCCTCGGTGCATGCTAAGATGTGCAAGTGGATGGGGGTTGTGGTTCCTCAGCTGGGGCTCTTTTTGTTCCTTTCCTTGCCGGTGGTTTGGGAGTAGCTTTCTCTTTACCCTTCTTGGTGGCCATTCTGAAAAGGGAAAAAAGTAACTTTTAAAGCTAAGGGTTAGAGCAAGGAAGAGAGCGGGAAAGGTGGTAATCAATGCACAATAAAGAAGAATGACGTTAACACATGGTCATAACTACATGTGAAAAGTTCATCAATGGAAATATAGCAAGTGCATGTAATGACAATTAAATGCAAGATGTTTATTGGCATGCTGGCAAAGGCATGAGTAGCATAGATCAAGCATTCCATGTCCAAGTTAGAGTCTTTCAAAATAACATATTTGAATAACAATTATATTTAATTAATAAAATATAAAAAAAGTTTTGTGAAAAGCAAGCATTTAGAGTAGTAGAATAAAAGAAATCTAAAAATAGTGCACAATGTCATACGGACGTTTTCACAAACACATAGCATGCATGGTAAATAAGTTATTGAATATATTAAATTGAATATGCAAGCAACCCTTTAAAAAGTAATATATAATTGTCAAACAATTCCTTTAATAATCCACAAGCAAAATATAGAAAATAATGACCCAAATAAATTTCTAACACCAATGAAAATAATGCAATGAATGAAAGTATGCAAATAAATTAAATGAAATAGAATGGAAGTGAAGAGGGATGAGAGGTTAAAGAGATGAAGAAGAAGAAAGTAAGAAAGAAGAAAAGATAGAAAAAAATTAGGATTAGAAAAGAAAAGATAAGATAATTGGCGCTGATCAGGATAAGTTGTGCGGCGCAGGCGACGCGAGCGCGTGGGTTACGCGTTCGCGCGGATAGCACTTCTATGAAGTGATGCCAATGCGTGGGTCACGCGTTCGCGTGGAGTGATTTGTGCCATTAGTGCGAGGACAGCCTCGCGGTCGCGCAACTCTCTGTTTTAAATGCATTTTGCCAAAAATCTGGGTGACGCGGTAGCGTGGTTGACGCGATCGCGTGAATGGCCATACTTTGAAAAACGACGCGGACGCATGAGGCACGCGTTCGCGTGGTGGGGCTTGTGCTTCTAGCGCGGTTCCAGCCCCACTCCATCACAACTTGCTGCCATACACCCGTTTTACGTCGTTTTTTAGGGTCACGCGTTCGCGTGGGTGACGCGGACGCATGGGAGGCGTAATTTCCAAATGACGCGGCCGTGTGGTTGACGCGGACGTGTGGGCATGTTTGTGCCAAAGGCATGCCTCCAGCCACACTCTCGCGTGACTCTCTGTTCAATTCTCTTTTCTTCAAAACGCACTGGTGACGCGGACGCGTCAGCGACGCTGCCGTGTCACGTGAGTGTTTTTTTTTTTTTGTAGAATGAAAAATGCAATGCTAATGTGGATGTTATGAATAATTCCAGGTTCAATGAAATAAAATAAAACTTAAAAACAAACAAAACGAAATAAAATTAAAATTGAAAAAGGAACGATCATACCATGGTGGGTTGTCTCCCACCTAGCACTTTTAGTTAAAGTCCTTAAGTTGGACATTTGATGAGCTTCCTGTTATGGTGGCTTGTGCTTGAATTCATCCAGAAATCTCCACTAATGTTTGGAATGGCAACAGCCTCCGGGGTCCCAAACAAGGCACGTAAAGCCCTTGAGCAGTTTTAAACAGGTTCTCAGGCTTCCAGTGTGCTGAATGTCAGAACAGACTCTAGGATCCCAAACTTTGCTTTTACACCCGTCTTTGCCTTGATCTGCATTATTCCAGCCGGGCGATTTGGAAATTGTGTTCTCACCAAGATGACCAAAGATTTTTTGAGACCCATTCAATTGAACGTGATACCAATCCTTGCACTTCAAATTGAAGTATGGAACCTTATTGAATCTTGCAAACCAGCTCTGAGTACGAGCCATGTCCCTCTTACTCTTAACGCCACAAAGAGCTCTAAGTTGACCATCTGTCTCAAGTAAACCATATTCAAGTGGAATAAGAAAGCTAAGAGATATGAATTTTACCACTTGAATGTTGTGAAGGATGATGGTGACTTAGGTGGAGAGGTCTCCAGCAACTTTGGCAAGGTGATTTCAAGCTCCATTCCCTTGTGCTCTTCCTTGACAACTTCCACCTCTTTGCGAGCTTCTTCAATTCCAACCTCTTTCTCTTGGTAGCTTTCTTCTAAATCAAACTCTTCTTTATGGCTTACTAAGGGCATGGGAGGTTGTGCTTCCTCTTCTTTAATCTCCATCTCTTGATCAACCTCTGCAAAATCTTCAACCATGATATGCCTTGGAGGTTGTACACCCTCTTCAACATCAAATTCAAACTTCTCGGCGGAATCCTGTACAATTCTCGATTCCCATGGAGGTTCAGCATCTCCTAAATCTTCAACCATTTCTTCCTCTGCAACTATTATGGCTTCCTCCACTTGTTTCAATACAAAGCCATGTTCCTCATTGTCCACCGAAGTTTCTAGTGTCTCCTTCATGCTACGCTCTTCTTTTGATTCTCCACATGCAGCCATAGGAGTACTTTGAGTGCTCAGATGTTGAGAAGCTAATTTATTTACTACCTCGGTTAAGGCAGTCGCGAGTTCCAGTACATCCCTTTGCATCTTCGCTTGCCCTTGAAGAAGACCACAAAGGAAGTCATCCATTGGAGATTGGGGTAGATATGAGGGTTCATTATTTTGGAGAAAGGGTTCATAATAGGAAGGTGGTTCTTCTTGATAAGGATATGGAGATGGTGAATATTGAGGTGGTGGTTCTGGGTGTGGTTCATATGGTGGTTGGTGTGGTGGATATAGGTTAGGGTCATATGGTGGTGTTTGGTGGTAAGGGGCTTGTGAGTATGGTGGTCCAGAGTTGTGTTGAGGAGATGGTTCATAAGCATATGGCGGGACTTGTTGGTAACTACAAGGGGGTCCACCATAGTCATCATTTTGGTATGCATCACAGAATGGTTGTTGGTTATAGTGCATTGGAGGGGGTTGTTGCCAAGAGGGTTGATTAAATCCTTGTGGCTCCTCCCATCTTTGATTCTTCCAACCTTGATGCCTATTTTCATTATAGTTTCCATTCCTTACAATAACATTGGAACCAAACTTAAAGCGATGGGGGTGAGAACTCATAATAGCAAATAAAAATTAAAAACGAAAATAAAAAAAATTTAAATTAAAAGGTTATTGAAATTTAAATTTTGAATTTGAAAATTAAATTTTGAATTTTAAATTTTTAAATTTTGAATTTTGAATTTTTGAATTTTAAATATTGAAATTTGAAATTTGATTTTGAAATAAGATAAGGTTTTGAAAAAGATATGATTTTTGAAAAAGATTTGAATTTTGAAATTTAAAACTAAGATAAGATAAGATAAAAATGTTAAAATAGAAATCTGAAATTTTTTTATGCAAATTTCGAAAATTCAATTAAAATAAAGAGAAAAGATATTTTTTAATTAAATGAGGAAAGAGAAAAACAATAAAATGACACTAAACTTAAAATTTTTAGATCAAAACGAAGAGAACAACTAAGAACAACTTGAAGGTCAAGATGAACACGAAGAACAAATTTTTGAAAATTTTTTTTTAATAACTAAATAAAAACCAATAACCTCTTAATTTATGAAAAAGCAAAAATAAAAACAAAAATAAAAACAAATAAACAAGCAAAAAGCAAATATTTACAATAACCAATAATAAGGTACACGTTTGCAATTCCCTGGCAATGGCGCCATTTTGACGAACTGATTTCCTGTCGGTAAAGAAATTCACAAATATAATTGCGTTGTAAGTATAGCTTCTAGACCGACAAAAAATCCTTTCGTACAAAAGTTTTGGTTATCACAAGTAACAAAACCCAATAAAATTTATAAACCGAAGTATTCGAACCTCGGGTCGTCTTCTCAAGAAACTGCAGGGAGGTGTTCTTATTATTAGTTATGGAAAACAGTATTTTTGGGTTTTAAAAGGTTTGAACAAGGAAATTAAATTGCAGGAATTAATAAATTAATATCTAATAAAACTCTTGGCAAGGTATGAAAATTCGGAAGTCCTATCCTAGTTATCCTTATCGATGGTGATGAGAATTGAGTTTTAATCCCACTTAGTTAACCTTTATTCAAGCAAAGGAAAGTCAAGTGGACTAATTAGTTTGATCCTCAAGTCCTAGTCAATTCCTAAGAAAGGACTAGAGTTATTGGAATTCAATTCAATTAGCAAAAATAACAATTATCAATCACGATGAGTTTGATAACTCAAGGGTCTCCAATTAATCAATTAAAGCAAAGAATATAAAAAGCTGAATAAAAATTATAAGTTTGAAATACCTCAATTGCATTAATAAAAGAAAATCAATCTAAACATAAAGAGTTCATAAGCCAAATTGGTAACATAAGTCAGATACGAATAAAAGCATTAGAGTAAATAAAAATATAAAAGGAATATTGAACCTAATAAAAAGTTGAAATCCTAAATCCTTTAAGAGGAATCCTAATCCTAAAACCTAAGAGAGAGGAGAGAACCTCTCTCTCTAAAACTACATCTAAAATCTAAAATTGTGAATTATCGAAGACCTCTCAATGAATGGATGCATTCCCCCACTTTATAGCCTCTAATATGTGTTTTCTGGGTCGAAAACTGGGTCAAAAATAGCCCAGAAATCGCCCCCAGCGATTTCTGGTACGTACAGGTTGCGGGAAAGTGACGCGGAAGCGTCGTCCACACGTTTGCACGGATTGGGTTTTCTGCCAGGTCACGCGTCCGCGTGATCCACGCTTTTGCGTCGCCTGGCTTTGGGTATAACATTGTGAAGTCCTAGATGTTAGCTTTCCAACGCAACTGGAACCGCGTCATTTGGACCTCCATAGCTCAAGTTATGGTCGAATTAGTACCAAGAGGTCAGGCTGGACAACTTTAGCAGTTCCTTCAGTTTCTTGTATTCCTTCCACTTTTTCATGCTTCCTTTCCATCCTCTAAGCCATTCCTGCCCTATAATGCCTGAAATCACTTAACACACATATCATGACATCTAATGGTAATAAGAGAGGATTAATATTAGCAAATATATGGCCAAAGAAGCATGTTTTCAATCATAGCACAAATTCTGGGAAGGAATTGTAAAACCATGCAAATAGTATAAATAAGTGGGTAAAGAGTTGATAAAAACCACTCAATTAAGCACAAGATAAACCATAAAATAGTGGTTTATCACTCGCACAAGGCGTGCAAACGCCTCCAATAGAATGCACTTCCCAACGTGTGCGTACGCACAGGTCTGTGCGTGCGCACAGGTTGTAAAACATCATTGGTTATGTGTGCGCACAGGTCGTGCTAGCGCTGCCAATAGCAAGCCTTCTCCTGTGTGCGTACACACAAGGCTGTGCATGCGCACAGGTTCAACAGCTCACAGAGGTGTGCGTGCACACCCAAACCAGAAATCACAAAATTCTGTAACATTGCAGAATTTCAGATTTTGACACCAAACTTTGAATGATCATAACTTCCTCTAAAAAATTCTAAATTCTGCAAACTTTATATCAATTTGAATATTTTTCAATGAACTTTAATTCTAATTTGAACAAATTTTGAAAATTGAGGCAAAAGTTATGACCTGTCAAAGTTCACTAAAAACCAGTTTTTACCAAAAGCTCACAAAGTTTCAATTTTTCCACAATCCTCAACCAAAGTCAAACCAAACCATACCAAACTCCAATTTACCTCATAACTCACCCTTTGTATCACATTCCACCATTCATACCAAACTTTCCTTCACATTTCCTTATTCTCATTCTTAAATATCATCTATATATGCTATAATCATTCCTCCATCAACACATTTATCAATCATCATTCTATCACTATCAAGCTTTATCATCAACCTCGTTCATACTCCATATCAATAATTAACAATATCACTCATCCAAATTCAGCATACATTATACAATCAAAAACATTATTTAACAACACTAACAACATCAATAATTCCTCACACATAAATACTCCACTTACCACCCATCATTATCATAAAGTCACCCAACGCCAACCTTACACACCATCAATAACCCACCAACCTTAACACAACATCAACCACAAGATTCAAAATCCAAATTATCATCAACATGTATCATCACACATCACAATCATCAATATCCTTTACTCCAAACCATCACAAACATTTTACATTAACATATTACCTTAAATTCTCATAATCTTCATTATTCATCAATATAACTAATCACCATCAATACTCATAAACACCAATAACCTAATACAACCAACAATTACATCAATTCACATATAATTATTCGTACGCCAATATCATTCAATCCTATCTTAGGGTCAACTAGCCTAAGTGTCCAGAAACATTACATATTACATAAAGGAAACCGAAATCATACCTTGACCGATTCCCAATATGCGCAAACACTAAAAGCTTGGCTCCAACAAGCTTCCATCAAGCTCCAAACTACAAAAGCCAAACCAAACGCCAAGACAACTCCAAAAAGCACCAAAGCTCAAACTAACAACACATATATCACCAAATCAAAACCTAGAACCACAACATACAACACCACAAGGGTTTATGAGCAACTTTACCTTGTCCAAAGAAGATTTGGGCAATTTCCAATAATTACTCGTTGCTAGAGATCACCTAAACAACCAAAACTACAAAATCTACTCAAAAATCATAACCCAAAAATGCGGAAATCTAGGGATGGAAACTGGAGCTTGAGCTTCGAGTTCTTACCAAGTATTCTTAAATAGAAATGAAGAGCTCTATGAGAGGTTCATGTGGCCGCAAACGGCTTGTCAATCGGAGTTTCGTAACTTAAGTTATGGCTCCTGAAAGATGGAGGTGAATAGTGAAACCCCTCTCCTCTCTTCTCTCTTCTCATCAGCGCCTCCCCTTTCTTAATTGGGGTAAAATGAGCTGAAAGCTCATTAAAGGATGCATATATATGTTGGGCTTGGGCCTAACTTGGGCCCGGTCCAACCTGTTAGCGTTTTAGGTCCGTTTGATCCACTTTGGGCCAAAACCTTTAAGATTAGCGCTCGGTTTTCGATTCTAAATTATTTTTGTCCTTTCAAAACAATAAATCAAATTTTCAAAACCTTATTTTCTAAAATACGCGGTACTAGACCGACTAGAGTCGGTATTGCCAGCTTAAGCGCCAGTACGCATTTTTACAAAAACTTTTCGAAAAAAATACATTTTATAACTCGAAAAAATTCATCGAAATCGAATTTCTTCACCTTTATATTTTCAAATTAAAACTTCTAAATTTTAAATCTATTCCGGACACTAAAAATTATTTTATCAAAATGATTTTATGTGAAAAACTCCGGTTCTTACACACCACACAGATCTCCCTAAAGCAATGCATGTCCTGAGGCTCAGCATCAGTGAAAAAACCCAAAATGAAGGAGTCATCGAAATCTGAGAGATCTGAAAAAATGGATTCAAAGAAAGGGATAAAGTTAAGCAGATGGAGAAGGACACTCAATACCTTCGATTTGGAGATTTGTTATAGTTTTCTCTTCCTTTTACATTTTAACTTTTATCTATAATATATTTTAAAATATTTTATTTAAAATGAGATTCATTTATTCTCATTTAATGACTAAATTTGATTAAGAATTTTATTTTCAATTTTGAGCTTGTATATTTTTTATTTTTTATTTTTGTTACAATAATATAAAGTAAAATGTGATTAAGATTATAAACAATAATTTAAAATAAAATAAAAATAGTTAATTTATTTATTATTAACTAATGAAATTAAAAATCATGTAAAACAAAATGTAACATAATAAAATGAAGGATATAATGAATAAAGAAGTGATTCATTAAAATAAAAATAATATAATAAAAAATTAGTACTAAATATTAATTACTTGTTATTGTATTTGACAAATTTAATTTATCTTTACATAATAATATAGTAAAACATACAGTAAAACTAATATTTATCTAAAATAATAATTGTAAAATAAATAATTAATAGTATATTCTAATTAAATAATAGTATAAATAAAAAATTTAATTTATAATTTTACGAAATAATTTTAAAAGAAATAATCATACATATAATAAGAGTACAGTACTCACAAATATATATAGTGAGTACTAAATTATGTAAATAAAAGACTAATTTTTTTTTACTTATCTTCAATTCTTTTAAATTCAATAAATGATAAAACAATCTATTTTTAGTAGAAGATTTACTGAAAACTTTTTTTCCTACTTAAAAATTACCAATTTTTTTTATTAACTATCCAAATTATTTTATTTTAGTTATATAAATTTTATCTTTATAATTAACTCAATTATTAGAATATAACTTTTATCTTTATAATTATTTGTTTTATCTAAATTTGTTTTTTCATATTTTCAGATTTAATTTTATAAATATATGTTAATGTTAGGATATTTAAAAAAATATTATAAATTAATAAATTTATTAAAAAAAGTACATTTATTCAAGAACGATCATGGGAAACAAGCAGAGAGAGGTAAGGGAAGAGGTTATAGTTTGAATGTTTGATTTTTATTTCTAGGAGAAGAGAAAAAACGATTTTACTAAAATGAGGAGTATAAACTTCAAATTAAAAGGCTACAATGAATATTGTTTATGGCAAAATATTAAATTTTAGCCACTGTGATAATGTTTCGTGCTAAATACAAGACATGTAACACCCTACCACACAGAGCTTTACATCTAGGATGTAAAACAGAGGTGGCGAGGCGCTACTACCTCTAAAAATAAAATTTTATATATATAATATAGTGAAAAAGGTTTATAACTAGGAGCCTTTGAAGAAAGGGATAAAACAAAAATTGTTAAGTCGAACAGCGTAACGCTCACGAAGCGATAAAGCAGATGGCGCAAGGTAGAACAAGCTAAGGAGTTAATATACCAAGAGTTCCACAATACATGTAACAAAACTCAAGACTCGGCTCACAAAGATAAACCGGTCCAAGCACATAGTTATACATATATGGATATATAGGAAAACCCAAAATACAGAGTTACAAAACCTGAATCTCCAAAATCACCTCTAAGAGGAATTAATATAGCATATATAATAGGTGGAGATAATAAATATCTAAGCAAATACAAATAACCAAAATAAACCCAAAAGATAAAGATCTTCGCAACATCAGAAGCTTCCAGCATGCTTCGGCGAGGTGCCGCTTGTCCTGCATCTGAAAAATCACAAAACCCGAATGGGTGAGAACCAGAGGTTCTCAATATGGTAAAAGTGCCCACATATCTAACATATAATGTCCTGGAAAAGCCGAAGGCAATTCTAGAACTTCCAACAGATAATTAAAGCTTAAAACATAACTAAACCATAAAGATAAAACAGGCAACTAGCTAAGGGTATAGAGAGCTATCTAAAACTCCCCTTTCCAACTCCTCCGAACCTCCCAACCACCAACGGAACCAAATGCAACAAACACAATTATTACAAATAGAGAGTTCACAAATAGGATTCAAATATAGCAGATAATCAAGTAGCATTTAGTTATGCAATCACTTAGGTAATCCAAACAAGACATGTAGATGCATATGATGCATGCCTGTCCTAGTGGCTAACCATTGGACAGAACACCAAACACGGAGAAAGTGGGACAATGTCATAACCCTTGTATCTTACCCACGTACCCGGAGCAGGGGACAACTTCACCCTGCCTCTTACCCAGGCAGTGTTACATTCTCGGCCCGGAGCAAGCGGTAACAAAACACAGCTCTTGCGTCTTACCCGAAGCCTTGAATCTTCCCGGAGCAAGTGGAGAATACCACTGCATTTTACCCGGAGTCATATACAGAAACACACTTTCATTATCATTACTATTCACTCATTCATCCATTCATTCTCAATTCATACCCGGAGCAAGTGGATAACACCACTGCGTCTTACCCGGTGATGAGAGAACTTTTGCGTGGTCCAGAAATTTGCGGATAAATCCTCGTTGCAAGTATAGTTTCTAAACCTTCAAAAGTCCTTTCATACAAACGTTTTGGTTGTCACAAGTAACAAACCCCTTTTAAAATTGATAACCGAGTATTTAAACCTCGGGTCGTCTTCTCAAAGAATTGCAGGGAGGTATGTTCTTATTATTGGTTATGGAAAAAAAGTATGTTTTGGGGTTTTATTAATGTATAAGATAAGAAGCAACAATAGTAAATGGCAAAGGAAATAAAATAATAACAATAAAAATAAACTCTTGGCAAGGTATTAGAAATTGGAAGTCCGGACTTAGTTATCCTGAGTTACTAATTTCTTAACCAAAGCCAAGAATGTAGAAAGCTAAATTAAAATCACAAATATCTGGAATACCTCAGATAAAATACATTCAAAGTAGTAAAAGCTAACATGGAAAAGTTCATAAGCCAATTGGGCAACATAAGTCAAATACAAATAAAAACATTAGAGTATCTGAAAGTAAAAGAGAAATATGAAGAAAAAGGAATATTGAACCTGGATCGAGAGTCACTCTTAAAAACTAAGAGAAATCCTAAATCCTAATCCTAAGAGAGAGAGAGAGCCTCTCTCTCTAAAACTACATCTAAAACATGAAAAGTGAATTATGAGAGCTTTCTTGTGAATGGATGCATTCCTCCACTTTATAGCCTCTAATATGTGTTTTCTGGGCCGCAAACTGGGTCAGAAACAGCCCAGAATTCGCTGGTTTCGAATTTTGCCACGCTAGATTTCTGTCACTGCAACACGGCCGCATGGATCACGTGGTTGCACTGCCTAGCGTCGGGGAAACTATAACATATTATATATCAAATCGAAGCCCCGGACGTTAGATTTCCAACGCAACTAAAACCGTGTCGTTTAGACCTCTGTAGCTAAAGTTATAGCCGTTTGAGTGCGAAGAGGTCAGGCTGGACAGCTTAGCAATTTCTCCAACTTCTTGCATTCCTTCCACTTTTGCATGCTTTCTTCCCATCCTCCAAGCCATTCCTGCCTTATAATATCTGAAAACACTTAACACACATATCAAGGTATCTAATGGTAATAAGAGAGGATTAATATTAGCAATTATAAGTCCAAAGAAGCATGTTTTCAATCAAAGCACATAATTAGGAAGGCAAATGTAAAACCATGCAAATAGTATGAATAAGTGGGTAAAGAGTTAATAAAAACCACTCAATTGAGCACAAGATAAACCATGAAATAGTAGTTTATCAACCTCCCCACACTTAAACATTAGCATGTCCTCATGCTAAGCTCAAGAGAAACTATAAAGATGAAGAGGAATGATAGAGAGTATGCAATGCAACCTATGAATGTAACTACATGCTAAGATGTTTCTACCTACTTGGTTAAAAATAAACAAATCTTTCAAGAATAAATATGAACTGGATTTCACTAATTCAAATCATAAAAATGAAGCACAAATAGACTTGTAGAAGAAAATAGCTTATGAAAGCAGGGAACAAGGAATTGAGCATCGAACCCTTACTGGTAGTGTATACACTCTAATCACTTAGGTGTTTAAGGTTTGATCTCTCAATTCTCTACTAACCTTGCTTTCTAAGGCTTGCTCTTCATCTAACAATCAACATAAATTTAATGCACAGATACACATATCAAGAGGTCTTTTAAGGGTTGTAATGGGGTTAGGGTGAAGGTAGGATTGTATTTGGTCAAGTGGACTAAAATCTGAATCCTTAATTAACTTAAACTTTTCCCATCTAACTTAAACAATCCATGTAATCATAATACAACATCTAACCATTCATTAACCATGTTTCCCACATATTCATGCATTCTAATTTCAAGTACAACTCATATGCATTGCTTTCACTACTTACTTTGGGGCATTTTGTCCCCTTTTACTTATTTGCTCTTTCTCTTTTTCTTTATATATATATATATATATATTTTTTTTTCTCAATGCATATGATTAATTTATTGAATGCATGAACATGTCCTAAACATTTCTTTCACATTTTTAGAAAATTCTAACATACTCAATTCTCAAACCAAATATTTCCAAACCCAATTTTCTCACACTTAATTCATGAGCACTCTCACTAGTCTAAGCTAACCAAGGATTCAAATTAAGGACATTATTATTTTCCGCTTAGAGTTAGTGATGAGCTAAAATAAAGAATAAAGGGGTAAAATAGGCTCAAATTGGTTTACAAAGGATAATGAAAGGTAAGGCCATATGGGTATGTAAGCTCAGTGAAACAAAGGCCTCAATCATATAAGTGCATGCATACATTAAATAATGGAAATATAGAATTAAGCAAGACAAAGATCACAATTTTAGAGAGAAAAATACACACTAAAACAAAATTTTGGTTGATAAAATACAACCAATTCAAATAGGCTCAAAATCTCACAGGTTTTATGTGTTCGAGCTCTAAACCATGTTCCAGTATAATATCTCTTCAAACAAGTGTAACATTAAATTTTTTTTTTCAAATTAGTGAAATGCTCTTAAAAGGTTTCTTGAAAAAGAAAATATTACTTTAACCAAGTGGTAAAATATGCAAAAAAAAAAAATCAAATAAATATGCAATCAAACATGCAAATGCAACAATCAAACAAATAAAATAAAAAATTTGGTGTTGAGTCAAGAAATAGCTAACCCATGGAGATCAGTATCGACCTCCCCACACTTAAAGATTGCACCGTCCTCGGTGCATGCTAAGATGTGCAGGTGGACGGATTGTTTCAACTGTTGCTTTTCTTTAAGGATTGTGCAGATGGACTTGTTTGTCTCCCTTTTAGAAGTTTCTCCTTTTTGCCGTCTTTGGTGGCCAGCCTGAAAGAAGAAAAAAAGAAGAACAGTAACCCAGAAATAAAGATAAGAAACAATTTAAAACATGGGTTGGTTAATGCCAAAGAATGAGGGTCTCAATTACATGGTAGCTACAACATGCAAGTGAGAAAACAATAGAAGCACATGGCATACCAATGGTGCAAAAATGTTGCAACAATGAGGGAGAGTGTGGGTAAGGAGAGATAATATAAATTCATATCAATGTAAAAGTAATACGGTATAAAAGATTGGCATTGATATAAATAATATTACCTATTCAAAATAAAACAAGTCACTAAGCATCAAGAAAATACCAGAAAAGATGTAACAGTTGAATAAGAATATTTGAACACCAATAATAATTTTAGGAAAATAAAAATATGCAATGAATGAAAGTATGCAAATAAATTAAATAAAATAAAATGGAAGTGAGAGAAAATAAGAAGGGAAGAAAAAAGAAGTAAGAAAAGATAAGAAGAATAAGGATTCGGAGAAGAAAAGATAAGAAAAATTGGCACTAATCTGGATAGGTTGTGCGACGCTGGCGACGCGGTCGCGTGGGTGACATGGTCGCGTGGTGCACAAATAACGTTAGGCGACGCGGACGCGTGGGACACGCGATCGCACAACTCTCTGTTCAAAACTTAGTATTGCCAAAATCCTGGGTGACGCGGTCGCGTGGTCGACGCGATCGCGCGGGTGGCCTTATCTTCAATATGACGCGGACGCGTGGGGCACGCGTTCGCGTGGGGTATGCGTTCGCGTGGGAGGCTTGGGCTTCCAGCACGAGTCCAACCCAACTCCAGCACAACTTTCGGCCAAGCACCCTTATTACGTCGATTTTCAGGGCACGCGGTCGCGTGGGAGGCCAAAGTTCCCATGTGACGCGGACGCGTCGGCGACGCGGTCGCGTGGGTCTATTTGTGCTACTGGCATGCCTCCAGCCATGCTCCAGCGTGACTCTCTGTTTGTTTTTATTTTCTCCCCTCTCCTTGCGACGCGGACGCGTCGCTGATGCGGTCGCGTCGCGTGGCTTCTTTTTTTTTTTTGTAATCTGAAAAATACAGAATACAATGTTAATATGAATGTGATGCAAAACTCCAGGTTCAATATAACAAAATAAAATAAAATTCAAAATCAAATAAAACTAAATAAAAATGAAAAAGGAACGATCATACCATGGTGGGTTGTCTCCCACCTAGCACTTTTAGTTATTGTCCTTAAGTTGGACATTTGGGGAATCCTTTGTTATGGTGGCTTGTGCTTGAACTCATCCAGGAATCTCCACCAGTGTTTGTGATTCCAGTAACCTCCGGGGTCCCAAACTAGGCATGTAAGCCCTTGAGCATCTTCAAAAAGATTCTTAGGCTCCCGGGGTGTTGGATGTCAGAACAGATTCCAGGATCCCAAACCTTGCTTTTACACCCATTTTTGTCGGGATCTGTATTTTTCCAGCCGGGTGATAAGTAATGAAGTTGGCCAGTGCTTGTGATTTGATGGCACCTCTGGACTGGTATTGGATGTCATATTCTGACAACTCGATCGACCATTTGATTAATCTTCCTACTAGTTCAGGCTTTGTCAGTATTTGTCTTAAGGTTTGTTCGGTTCTGACCACGATGGTATGGCTTTGGAAGTAATGTCGCAGGCGTCTGGCTATTGTCACAAGAGCCAGTTTTTCTAGTTTCGGGTATCGGACCTCAGCGTTCTGAAGGGATTTGCTAACGAAGTATACCGGGTGTTATTGCTTCCCTGTTTCTGTTACCAAAACAGAACTGATGGCATGGTTAGTAATAGATAAATAGAGATAAAGTGGTTTACCAGCCTCTGGGGTTTGGAGGATTGGAGGTGCTGAAAGTATGGTTTTGAGCTCGGGAAAAGCTGTTTAGCATTCTTCGGTCCAATGGAACTGTTCTTGCTTCCTTAGACTTTTGAAAAAATGATGTGATCGGTGGGCTATACGGGGCAAAAGCCTGGCCAACGCTGCAAGTCGGCCAGTCAGTTGTTGGACTTCCTTAACTGTCTTTAGGCTTCTCATGTTAAGGATTGCCTGGCATTTTTCGGGGTTTGCTTCAATACCTCTATGTTCCGGCTGATTTGATTTATGAAAATTCTGTCCATGAGTCTTTGGTAAGTGGCACCTACACTTTTGAGTCCAAACGGCATAACCTTATAGCAGAAATTGCCATTGTCAATAATAAAAGTGATTTTATCTTGGTCAGCCTCATGCATTAGGATTTGGTTATAGTCAGAATAGGCATCCATGAAACTTAAACATTGAAAACCAAAGGAACTGTCAATAAGTTTATCAATGCATGGGAGGGGGTATGCGTCCTTTAAACATGCCTTGTTAAGGTCTGTATAGTCCACACACATCCTCCACTTACCGTTGTTCTTTTTTATAATTACCACATTGGCTAACCAAGTGGAATATCTGAGCTCTTTGATGAAGCCAGCATTGAGTAGTTTTTGGGTTTCTTCCAGGGAGGTTGCCCTCTTGTCTGTGCCGAGGTATCGTTTCTTCTGGGCTATAGGCCGGACTGATGGGTTGATGGCTAACTTGTGGCAGATGACGTTGGGATCTATCCCTGCTATGTCTGCTAGAGTCCATGCGAACAGATCGACGTCTCATCTTGACAGTTTGGCTAATTGATCTTGTTCATCATTTTTTAGTGCGTTGCCGAGGTATGTATATTTTTCTTCGTCGGTTGTTAACTAGATCTTAGTGAGGTCATCTGTTGGCATTGGTCGTTCTTGATAGTTGGTTCTGGGATCCAGGTCTGCCAGGGCAGGTAATTGATCCGAGTTATATATTGCTTGGACATACTATTGTTCGGGTTGTCTTGCTTGTTCATTTTTCAGGCTGGCATTATAGCACTCCCTGGCCTCCTTCTGGTCTCCGTGGATAGTTACAACTTTGTTATCCTGCGAGAGAAACTTGACACACAAATGCACAGTAGAAACAATAGCATTGAATGCATTTAATGAAGGTCTACCTAGAATGATATTATAGGGACTTTTGCAATCCACGACGAGATATTGTATTTCTAAGGTTTTGCTGTTAGGATAGTCTCCAAAAGTGGTCTGTAACCAGATGTAACCTCGGATGGATACTCGCTCACCTGAGAAACCTACCAGTACTCCGGATGAGGGTTGGAGGATCTTGTCGCTCAGTTTCATTTTTTGGAATGTCGAGTAGAACAGCACGTCCGCGCTGCTCCATGGGTCCATCATGATCTTCTTTACTAGTGGCTCTCCGACCTGTGCTGTGATGACGACGGGGTCGTCTAGGTTTCGATCGTCCGCCTTATAATCCTTAGGAACAAATGAAATTTCTGGTTTGTCCTTGTTGATGGGTTGGGATGGTGTTGACTCTGTCATAGTCATCATAGCTCGGTATGATCTTTTTCTTGCCGAGTTTGTGCATCCTCCACCTGCAAAACCACCAGAAATGCAGTTTATTATTCTGCAAGGTGGATTGATATCATTGTCTACCTTTTTCCCTTTATCTCGGGAATTATCAATTATTTTGGGTTGCTGGCCGAGGTCCTCTGTGTTTCGCTTTCGTCTGCGGCTGTCAATGTACTTGTCCAATAGTCCCTGGTGGGCCAGTTTCTCAAGGACATCTTTTGCTATTACGCAGTCATCTATGGTGTGGCCATACTTCTGATGGAAAGCGCAGTACTTGGATTTGTCAACATATCGCTGGTCCAGATATGTACCGGCCCTGTTTAAGGGTTTGATGAGTTTTGAGTGCAGTATGTCTTTTATCATGTCCTCCCTTTTTATATTAACGGGGGTGTAACTGTCGAACTTGGGTATTAGTCTAAATGATCTCTGGTCCGTTCTGCTGCTTGAGTGCATGTTTTGTCTTTCCTCCTCTCTGTTTGAGGTAGGTTTTTCCGCTCTTCGCAACGCTCGAAATTCTTCAATTTCGATCTGGGTTGTTGCCTTTTCTCAGAACTCGGCCGGGGTCTTTGGTTTTGCTATGACTATAGACTCTTGGAATTTTCCTGGTCGGAGATCACTCTTCAAGGCGTGGAGATGGACTTCAGGGTTTAGGTTGGGTATTTCATTGATTGCTTCGGCGAACCTGGTCATGTAGTCTTTCAGGCTTTCATTTGGCCCTTGTTTCATGGTGCTCAGGTAATCAGAATTGTGGACGTATATTTTGGATGTGGCGAAGTGATTGACGAACTGGTCGGCCAGCTCATCAAAGTTTGAAATGGAACCCTTAGGGAGGTTGGAGAACCAGATTAGGGCAGCTCCATCCAGAAAGGTTGGGAAGATGCGGCATAGGATCGGGTCGGATTCTTTGTTCATAAACATCATGGCATAGAATTTAGTGACGTGGACATTTGGATCTCCTATTCCTTGGTAGGGTTTTAGGGTTGAAGGCAGGGTGAAGTTTTTGGGCATTTCAAAGCTCATAACTTTCTTTGTGAAGGGGTTTGTTCTTTTGGTGGTTGTTTTTGGGGGATTGGGTATAGTGTGTTTGGTTTCTGATGTATGCTCATCGTTGTTGTCCTTATTTTTCATGTTTTTGTGTTCTCCCCCTTTGCTGTGGTCGTGCTGTCACTGGCGTAAGAGTTCGGCCATTTTCTTATTTTCGGCTTTGAGGGCTTCATTAATCGCCAGGAGTTCAGCCTGGTTAGTGTTAGAGGGAGCATGGCTGTGTTCATTCACCATATGCTGTGACCTACAAAAAAGGATAGAAAAGATGTGGAATAAAAGGCTGTGGGGTTAGAGAAAATTGTGGCCTCATAATGAGCGCCAAATGTTCCTGTGTGGATCCGAACGCTCCGAGGTATAGCTCGTCTTGCTATAACTCAGACCAGCCTTTCTTGGAGCAGAAGGATGGAACATCGTCTACTTGCTGGGGAGGCGGCGTTGGGCACCTGCAAAGGGACTCCAACGCTCAGGTAAGAAATAGTGTAAAGTAATTCAGAGTAAAACTGAATGTGTTGCGTACCTCTAGACTAGTAGCTTACTAGTATATATATTGAGTTGTTTGTGGTTTGTTATTCATATCTTTTGCTGCTACTTTGACGGAGTCTTCATTTAGTGCTTTGGTTGTTAGGATTCGTGATAGTGTGGTTAGAGGGATTTGCGGAGTTCTGATTCTGAGCTGTTAGGTTTAGTTTTGGTAACGGATCAGATGGGTTTGGAGTGACTATTACCACAGTCATTATTTCCAAGGTGTGGTCATCACTGCTATCTCTGAGTTGACTTTAAATTTGTCTTTTTATATTGACCTCAACATTTCATGATATGGTAATATATAAGACAGTTTCAATTTAGAAAAGAAGTTAAATGTGACAATGCAAACAAATATTTTATTGGCTAAAGCCGAAGAAACAAATTATTAAAATTAACGAAGGAACAACACAAATAGGACCGTAAGAGTATTGAGCAATCAAAATGCAATTGAAAAACAGAATAGTATCTACTAGCAATAGAAATTTGCGATAGATAAAAACAGTTGAGAATAAATGTATCTCATTGTGTCAATAAAAATAAGTAATTTTGCATTTATGTTACTTTATTGAAAACTAATTAAAAATTGTTATAGGAAGGAAAAAAATAATTAGTGATCCGTCCGTTGGCTATAATTCGACTCAGGTAAAACTATAAATCGGAATCTGGTTAAAACTAAATACACACGTGTTATATCAGGAGTACGTGGAGAGTACGTATTTTGCTCTCGTAACGGACTTATCCTATAAAATCAAATAACTACGTGCCAACCCAGATGGGCACAGGAATCTCTCCGCAAATCTCTCTAAACAAGCTCACTAAAGAGCAGTTATCACATAATTAGACCCACTAAGTAACAGCTCCACAATATTAGACCCATTAAGTAACCGCCTGTAGCACAACAATTCTATAAATACATCCAATCCTGACATGAAAGATGTATTATTCATTCTGAGTAATTTGACATTTATCTTCTACTCTTACTAACTTGAGCGTTGGAGTGCCACTCACGTAGGAACATTTGGCGCCCACCGTGGGCCGAAATTAAATAACCCCACGACAACCTTTTGTTATTATTTTTGCAGGTCCATGGCTGATGATGTTGTTTTCCTACTTACTCATGATGAACTGGTGGCAATGAACATCATTTTCCATGTGGAGGCAAAGAAAATGGCTGATCTTCTGACTGATAGGACCAACGGGAACAAAAACGAAAAAAACAAGAAAGGGGCCGAATAAACAAATTTCTGCTCCACCGAAGTTCATAAAGTCGGAATTATATTCAAGTTTTTTTAACCAAATTTAACAATCTTTTATAATATTTTTGAATAAATTTTTACAAACTTATCATTTATTCTATCCTTTTAGTGATAGTGAATCTTTTTTATGTTCATTTTAAATTCACGTATTGCTCGTGAATGAGTATTCACTTTATTTTTTATTTTATATTGCTTTGCTCTAATAATAATATTTATTATTATGCCGAATGCCTCTTTTTTCTTCTTATGTTGCCGACAAAAAAAAATTTAAGCAATTTACAATGATAATGACACTTTTTCATTGATTTTTAGCAAAGTAGCATAATACATAACTAGTTATTATTCTTATTGATGAATTATGCAAAAAAAAAAATGTTATATGATTGATTCAACAAAATTTTACTACTATTGTATATTACTTTGTCATTAAACTTAGCCACATTTCTGGTAGATGAAATTGTCATTATCATTCATAGTGTCATGAATTGGGACTTATTTAATCCAAATCTACAAAAATAAAGGCCTAACTGTAATGTTGTCTTATATTTTTTTCTATTTGTTATTTTTTTTGTAGACCTCGACTCATGAACAAATTTCATCTCCTCTTCCAGCAACCCAGAGAGTTATAACTTATGAACCTTACCTATAAGTCGCGGTTGACATTTTTACTACGGTAAAATTATGTATATGTATAATCTAATTTGCTCATATAAATCTTTTATGTCAACTTTCAATACATCATAGCTTCTTACGAGGTATCTACTACTCTATATGTTTGAATTGTTTCACATTATGTATGTATCTTATCATTTCATATATCAAAATCAATCAATCAATCCATCGGAAAACAAAATTGGCTATTAATCAATCCGAAAAAAATGACTTTTTACCAATCAAAAAACAAACTCAATTAGCAATTATCTCAATTTATTTTTCTATTTTACAATAATTTATGCATGTTTACTTTCAATCCATTTTATTTATCTTACAAATCTTTATTATTTACTCAATATTCAATAATTAATTGCTTTGGGCAAGAAATTCGTCAATAAGTTACTGTGGGTTAGAAAAATTCTCAAGACAATTGATCACTACATCCTCGGATTATACAATCGATTCGGTCAACGAATACATATTTTTGAACTTTTCAGTTCGCGTCAATCAAATACTATATGCCATCCATGAAAAATTGTTCTCAAGCAGAAAAGTTTCCCCCATACAATTATATTGATCGAACAACTCTTACCATTCAATTGGTTTTGAATAAACATTGACTAACTGACTAAGTTTTGGGGCTACCACTCATTGAATAGCCATAACTATCTCACTTTCTAATCTTTTTTATTCATCTTTATTTATTTGTTTATCTATTTCATCTGTTCGATGGTTCAAAATCTTTCAATATAACTTTTTTACTACCAATTTTTTTTATTTTTTCTCTCTTTTCAATCTAACAAGTTGAGCTTGGGGGCTGCCATAATCACAATTCCGATTTATAGGTCAGAAGCTCAACCTGTTTAATTGAAAACTTTCACAGGTCAAGCTTGGGGGCTATGATCCGTCCGTTGGCTATAATTCGGCTCAGGTAAAACTCTAAATCGAAATCTGATTAAAACTAAATACACACGTATTATATCAGGAGTACGTGGAGAGTACGTGTTTTGCTCTCCTAACGGATTTATCCTATAAAATCAAATAACTATCTGCCAACCCAGATGGGCACAGGAATCTCTCCGCAAATCTCTCTAAACAAGCTCACTAAAGAGCAGTTATCACATAATTAGACCCACGAAATAACAACTCCACAATATTATACCCACTAATAAATACATCCACTCCTGGCATGAAAGAGGTATGTTAGTCACGGAGTAATTTGACATTTATCTTCTACTCTTACTAACTTGAGTGTTAGAGTGCCTTTGCAGGTGTCCACCGCCGTTCTTGGAGAAAACTGGCGTATCATCTTTCTTATCCAAGGAAAAGTGAGTCTGAGCATTAGAAAAATGAGTTATACCTTGGAGTCGGCCACTTACACAGGAACAATTAGTATAAGAATAAATATGGTGAATAGAAGAAAGGCCGTAAAGCAATGCGAAATAAAAATAAAAAATAAGACAGAACTTGTATTCACAAATAATATATGAATTCCAGATGAGTTTGAAAGATTCCCTGTTACTAAGAGAGTAGAATAGATGATAAGTCTTTTTGAACTAACATCTTGAAAGTACGAAATTATTCATGTTCAAATTGTTTAGATCCTATGGAATTTTATTCTTGATCAAAGATAATGAAATTAATTTTGCTGTTTGGTCAAATAGTTATATAATCTTAGGAAACCAACATTTTTTATGTAAATATGAAAACAAAAAATGTGTAGCATGTAACTAAAACTGCATATCGCTAAATAATGTTAAAAAAAATTTGGAATTTATAATGCATTGCAGGATTTTGCTCTTCTGCCATTAATTACATCCTGTAAAAGAAGGTAAAAATCATGCAGAAAAGATGGTGGGTTAGATATACGGCAAATGTTCTTGTGTGAGTAGCTGACTCCAAGGTATAGTTCGTCCAGCTCAATGCTTGATCTCGTCTCTCCTTAGATTGGGTGACATATACGTCGGCTCTTCCAAGAACGGCGGCGGTGGGCACCTGCAAAGGCACTCCAACGCTCAACTTTGTAAGAGTAAAAGATAAAGATGAAGTTATTCGGAATGAATAACGTACCTGTGACCTAGTGAGTCACTTGTATTTATAAAGTTCTTGTGTTTGGGGCGGTTATAAATGGATTTGGATCCTCTAAATTTTGAATTTCGTTTTACAGAGTAAAGTTTGATCACTCATCCTTGAATGGCTTCTCTCTCATATTTTCTCTTGGTCCCACCTATGAAATAAATGGCGAGAGATTAAACTTTACTCTCTAAAGTGATATTCAAAATTTAGAGGATCCAAATCCGTTATAAATATTTTCCAAACTGCTTTGCGAAACTTTAGCTAATTATCTCGTAATTGTGTTTAGTGACCTTATTCAGAGAGATTTGCGGTGAGATTCCTTCGCCAATTTGAGTTGGCACGTAGTTATTTGATTAAAAGAGCAGAACAAGTACTCCACGTACTCTGATGTAGCACGTGGTTATTTAGTTTTAAACATATTCCGATTTATAGTTTTATTTGAGCCGAATTATAGCCAATGGATCATATATAATTAGTGATTTTGTTACGTTAATTTTATTAATTATGGTAAAATGATATAAAAGATAATTTTATTAGCTATAATAGTAAAATGTTATGTGAACCGATGACATCTTCTATTATAATTAATAACATCTTAATTAATAAAAATATTATTTTTTTGCAACATCTTACTATCATTAATATTCTAAACAATTAATAATTTTTCATGACATATTAATATAATTAATAAAAGTAATCTAACATAATTATTAATTTCTCATTAATAAAATTACTCAAAACAATAATTAATTTCTTAATTATGTTACTATAATTTATAAAATTATTTTAAAAAATTATTAATTTTACATGACATTTTACTATAATTAATAAAGTTATTATCTATATCATTTAACTATAATAAATAAAATTAGTCTAAAAAAACTAAGTTTTCAAAGCATGTTACTATAGTTAATAAAATATATAACAAATAGAATCTGCTCATTTACTACAGGAAGGGTGGGAGGCACTTTGGCTGGTTCCCATTGTGATGGCCCACCACATTCTCCCTTTTTCGGCGATGTTCGTCGAAGAGTTAAATCACGCAAAGCATTTCATGGTTATCGCTAGGATTGTTTTGAAATTTTGAACTCTGGGATTAGCAGTGATTTGAAATTGAAACTATATTTTGGTCGTTGTGATGCTGGAACAGTAATTTGAATCTGGAATCTTGTTTGATTTGGGGGTATTGAAATTTTTAGAGATTTTAAGAAATTGTATAATATGGATTGTATTGAGCATTCTTCTGAAGCAGGTTCTGATGAGTATTAGTCAATTAGTAGAAAATGGAGGTTTTTCTTATAGAGATAGGAGATGTTATCAGCAAGCTTCCCCTCCAAGGTGTGGTGGTGGATCAAGGAATACTAGTCCTATCGGTTGCGCCAGCTCGAGGAATACTAGCCCTTCGGGGCAGAAGGTTGTTAACACGAAACCAAAGCCACCATGTCTGAGTGGGGAGGAGAAGGAGTTGGTAGGCAACGAAGGAGCCAGTAGGAGAGGTAGAGGAAAGGTTTGAGTCGTTGTTGGCGGTGGAGATAATAGAAGAGGAGGCTTGCAACGGTGGAGGAAGGAGAGGAAGAGAACCAGGAGGAGGAAGGAGAGGCGGTAATAATAAACTAATGGTCCAACTAATTTTAACAACTAAACTAAATATATTCATTTAAAAAATTAATAAATAACTCCTCTATTTTTTAAGTAATTGCAAAAAAGACTCCACTAAAATAAATATTTTTATTTTGCGTTGCCTGATTAACGGGTGTACCAAATAACTTTTTAACATTTCGATGTGCAAATATGTTAAGCATACCGAATCTGTGCCCTACTTTCAAATTGTCATCATAGTACAGGGGAGAAAATGAGGAGTATCGGAGTTAGTTAGGGTGGATAGAATTAAGAGTATTTGTTGTGTGAGTTTTGGGTCGGGTCTTAGTGCGGGTTGGGTTAACCAACTCGGGCCACATTTAAAAAAATAAAATAAAAAGAAGAATGCAAACAAATAAAATAACAAAAATGTTATTTGTACACTAAAATTAGTCACTAAAATCAGCTACCAATGTATTTATGTATAAATATATGTATGGTTTAATTTATTTTTAATGTGTATTTATATTTCAACATGTATTTTATACTAATAATTAATTTTGGTGGCTGATTTTAGTATACACGTAGCATAACTCATAAAATAATAACACGAAAGACTGAAAGAGTTTTCAACTCTAAAAGCGTAACAATTTAGTAGTAAATTAAAAAAAGTTATATTTTGTTAAAATATAAATATAAAAAATTAATTTTTAATTGGTTAATATTAATTAATTTGAAAATTTAAATTTATAATTTATTTTAAAATTTATAATTAAATTTTTATTATTTAAAATATAAAATTTAAGATAAATAAAAATAATTAAAAAAAGTTAGTTATTAGTTGAAAAAAAAGATTATCATTCTAAGTTAAAATAGCGTTGCATAAGTTGCATTAAAGGCAGCAACTTTGTTCCTCGCCAAATAGCATTAGTACTACTGTCTTGTCAAACAAAAATTCCTGGTTCATCCCATGTCATGCGTTTCTCAACTGCCTTTTCAGTTTACAAACGTAAATACGAGAATACACTTGCAATCTGATTGGGAAGTCGCACAAATCTTTAGTATTTTACTCAAATGGAAATGATTACATAGGTAACAAAAAGGTCTCCCTATTCTTAATTGATAACGATATATTATTGCTGAAAACTTAGGTACAGTCATGTGAAGTTAAATTATATATATATATATATATATATATATATATATATATATATATATATTTTATTTTTTATTATAATTAAAATTAATTATTTTTTAAATTAAAGAGTTCTTTTTTTATTTATTTTATTTTTTTATATATCATTATTAATGATTAATTATAAAATTTAAAATTAAATTATGCAAAATGACCTTTTCTAATTCTATTCAAATTAAATTAAAATTAAAATTTTGAAATTAAAATTAAAATATAGTTATATTATATATTAATAACTAATTTAATAACAAAAATGTGTTATATAACACTCTTTTTATTAAAATTGAAAAAAAAAATACTTCCCTCTAAAATTAATAAACTTCTTATATTTTCTTATCTACGTCTCTTCCTTTTTCTATTTCTCTCTACCATTTTCATTCTATATATAATCTATAATTTATATTTTATATTAGTAATTTGACAAATTAAAATATGTCACCAAATATTTTTTCATTACAATAAAAATAATTTTTTTTAAAAAAATTAGCAAACTCCCTCTCTCATTTTTTTTTCTTTATTTTTCTCTCTCTTTTTTCTCATTTTCTATTTTTTCTACCTTTTTGTTCTAGAAAAAAATAAAATTAAACAAAATAATATAATTCAAATAAAAATTATTATTATTATATGTATATTTTTTTTAGTTTTAAATTTTTACTGCTTATCTTTTTAATCTATATTTTCACTTATCTTCCTTCAAATATTTATTACATATAACAATTAATCTATATTTTCACTTATCTTCTTTCAAATATTTGTTACATATAACTATTAATATAAATTTTGAGTTAATTTTATATTAATTTGAGTTAATTTTATAATTATTAATATAAATTTTTTTATGCTAGTATCTAATTATATTTTTATATATATACATAGAGAGAAAATATATTATTTTTAAATAGTAAACATAAAAATTAATTATTTCTAATTATATAACAGACTTAACATCTAATCAAATATAAAAGTATACATATTAAATTCTTTTAAATTTTAGATAACGAATATTAAAATTAATTATTAGTAAAAAGTTAAACTTTTTCATATAAAAATAATAACTAAAATTTTATTATTTAATTTTTTTATTTCCAAAAACTCTAGTCTTCTTAGCCGACGAAGACTTTTGTCTCCTACAACTTTCTTGTAATAGTTTGATTCTATAAATTTTTTGTACCATAATCTATAATATTAAGATAAAGCAAACCGACATAATTTTAAAGAATTTATATTGCCGTAATATTATTACAGATAAAAATACTAGTTATTATATATATATATATATATAGGATGTTTAAAAACTCTTTAAAATTTAGTTCCTATAAAAATTGAGTTCAACTTCGGTGTTTGAAACAAAAATAATAATTAAAATAATTTAGATGAAATTCAATTCAATTTCATTATTTTTTTTAAAATCAATTCCAACTCAAATGTATCCAATTTAAAATTTCATTCCATTTAAATTTCATTTAAAACTTAAAATGTCTAAAATATGTTTATCATTTAATTAGTTCTTATTAATTTTTCTCATTTATTTTTTTTTAACGCCTCCCATCTTTCAACACACATTCTCTCTTCTCTCATCACCTTCATTTCCTTCTCTTCTCTTTCCTTCAACTCATTTTGTATAATATATACTTATTTTTTTTAAAAGATCTACTATGTAGATCAAAAAAATTATTCACACGTATAGATTTTATGTGTTTAACTTAGATTAATGATACCAAATATTTGTCAATATATCTGAACATTTTAAGTAAAGTTGTATCAATCATGACACTAACAAAAAATGACATAATTTTGTTTTATTTTAATAACATGAATTAGTTATTATAATTTACTGTTAATAACTAATTTTTTTTACTTGCTATGTCATTAGATCACATAAGAAGTTGGTTCTTGATAGTTCATGTTTATTTTTTATTGTTAGTTTGTCATTGGAATCAATCATGAAGAACCATTTAATTTTTTTAATTAATAACAATATTTTTTAAATTTAATATTTTTAGAATAATCTAATTTTTATTTCTTTAAAAGAGGTGAACAAATTCTAGTTGAATTAAATTTTAGTTAAAAAATACAAATGTTTAATTATTTTATATAATTTAATAAATAAATATATTTATTATTTAAATATAATGTTATATTAATAAAAGATAAAGTTATCTATTATAAAATTTTAATTTATTTGATAAATATTTCAAACACTATAATAATTCAATTCTATAATTTTACTAATTTATTCTAAATTCTAATTCAATTTAATTCTAACTGAAATTCAATTCTTATGATAAAATTCACTATTAAAATTTTTCACAGGCTGATAAAAATAAAAATGAAGTGGTAATCAAGGATATTGGTGTTGGCATAACATGGGAATTGTTACTGCTAGTCCCAGAAGGCACACAATTGCAACGATCACAGCATGTTCCTATCACAATAATAACTTGCACCTGATCCTATCACAATCTACCTTCTACCATCACTCATTAACAAAATTAATTCATTCCAACACTTCTTCCTTATTTTTACTTTACATCTAAATCAAAACTAACTACTAACTCCTTTTTTAAGCTGAATGTAGTGTTGGCCCTCTGATCTAGTATTTTCCTCAGACCCAAAGAAAAAACAACAATACAATCTAGGAAACGGTTGATTTCAAGAAATATTAAATATATAGCATATATTATATATTATTGTCGTGGATATTCATATCAACTAGTACAATATGCTAAGTTTTTATTTAAATATTTATGAATTTATCATTCTCCTTGTATCTGGCATATTATATATCAAACAAAATAAATATAATCTCAATTATGAAATAACCTATATATCTAATGTGATACAGATATAGAATTGTAAGTAAGTTGTTGATGTGATTAAGGGCACTTGCGTCTGCCACCATGGGTGATTTGGTTGTAATAACAAGGACACGCTCGTTGGTTGCCGGAATAGCCCGGTGGAACGCAGTTGCATCGTTGGCAGCATGTTCCGCATGCTCTCTTGCATAGGTCCGGCCGTGATGTTTTGCTGCATCTTACGTCACATGCTTCATTGCAATCTGAAATTAATTCATTCATTCAATCAAAATATCATGGATAGGTCGAAATTTCAATTATACTGTCAATTTGTACCTATCCTCTCAACGGTAAGAGAACCATGTAGTCCCTCTGAAGATACCTATATGTATTACACAAATTTTTAACACAAAAAAAAAAAAGGGTTATACATATATAAATAGAACGAAATGCTAATAATTGATGAGAAATAACATAGCATCCATATATGGTTATTACCAATTGATTGTCTTCAATAAGGTGCTGGAGAAGGAGAAAAGAGAGAATAAGGGAAACAGGTAAAAGCTTAGAGAGAGCCATGGCGGATGCTTGTAGATAGATAACTAAAGAAACGAAAAGAGCATGAACAAGTACAACTTTCTTTGGTAAGAGTACATATGTGCTGAACAATGAAGAAAACAAGGACCCTTTTATTTATACTCCATCAAAAGAGAGCAGGTTATAAACGAAACATATATGGCACATTTTGTGTGGGAAAAAACCGTTTTTCTCTTTTTTTTTTTTTGTTGACCACGGTATTCCGAACTAATCCGTCGCGGATCGGAGCTCCATTTAAGAGTCTGTTGCTGGCCAATGGGTTACTGCATGCACAAGACGAGATTCGAACTTCCGACACTTGCTTAAGCGGACGAGTGAGCTGACCACTCAACCAACCCAAGTTTGTTCGTTTTGTTCTTTTTTTAGTAAAGTATTATTTTTGTCCTTAATATTTGGGTAAGTCTTAAAGTTGTTTTTAACGTTTAAATCGTTTTATTTAAATTTTTAATAATGTTTCAAAATCGTCTTAATGTTGTTGTCCTACCGTTAGTGACCTATTAACAGAATAATTGACGATAGAACAAAATCGAGACGATTTGAAACTTTAGGAACTTAAATCAGACGAAAATGTTAGAGACAAAAATGATACATTACTCTAAATGGAAGAATTACCAAATCAAGTAAAATGATAATAATTTTTAACAAAAGAATTGCATTACAAATTCAAAATTTTTACTCCGTATATACAATGAATTATTCAAGATTTTTACTCGTATATACAATAAAGAGCATGAATATATACAATAATATAAATGATATCTTTTTATTTCTAAGATATGAAGTTCTTTAATATTTAATTATTTAATTAAATTTTATTTTTTAATTTTAAATAAATTTTATTTTTTTATCAATAATTTCAATTTTTTTATAATAGAAAATTGATTTTTTTTTATTTTCTCTTAAACCTAAATAAATTTACTTATAATAAAAATAATGTGATTAAGAGTAAAAATAAAAAATAAATTTATTTAGAATGAAAATAATGTGACTAAGAATATTTTATTTAGATGCAATTGAAAAATAATTGAATAATTATTTATCATAAAAAAATTGATATTATTGAAGGATAAAATTAAAATTTATTTTAAAATTAAAAATAAAGTTTAACTAAATTAAACATTAAATGATTAAAGAATTTCGGTACATTAGAGACAAAAAGTATAATTTATACTTTGTTGTATATGTATTATGCTCTTTTTTTCTTTCCGCAAGCTTATGTACTAGTCATTCTACAAAGTTTCATGATGAGTAAAAATATTTAAGAGTAAAATTAAAAAAATCAATTTATTAGAACGAAAGTAACGTGATTAAGAGTAATTTACTCAGATATAATTAAAAAATAATTGAATAATTATGTACTGTAAAAAAATTGATATTATTAAAAGATAAAATTAAAATTTAGTTCTAAATTAAAAATAAAATTTATTTAAATTAAACATTAAAAAAATTTGATATTTTATAAACAAAAATGTATCATTTATACTCTATTATATAGATGTAACATACTCATTTTTTTCTTTTTCTGAAAGTTTATCTACTTGTCATTCTAAAAGTATTTTATAATGGGTAACAATATTGAATTAGTAAGTAATTCATTCCATTAAAAGTTACTTTTATTTTACTTGATTTGGTAATTTTTCTAAAAATAATGTATCGTTTTTGTAACGACTTAACTTTCAGCACATCATGATCGTACTAAAAGTAAATTGTTACTAACCAAATTCCTTTATTATCTATTTAATATTGAGCCTTTACGCAATAATTTGCCGACAATTTTTCAAAAAAGTTAAAACTTCTCCGTCAAGAACAAATATCATAGATTTACATACTTAATATTAATAATACATTGTAATATTACATACAAAACCAACTATAAAACCTACTATTCTGAACAAAACTTCAACTAACAACGCGAGGGAAAAAAATAAATTCTAATAACAACTCAACTTGCAAACATATTCTTTTATACTCCTGTAGCTAGGGGGTGGCAAGTAGGGAAGTTCGCCCCGCCCCGTCCCGTCCCACCTCACCAGAAGCCCGCCTTTTGGTAGGCTGGCCCGCCCCGTCCCGCCCCGCCTAGTGAGGCGGTCCCAAAATCCTAGCCCGTCCCGCCTAATGGCGGGCTGGCGGGCCGGCGGGCTAAGCCCGCCAAATATCCTCTTTTTTTTTTTTACTTTTAACTATTAAATAATATATATAAAGACATAAAAAATTTCTTCTGTTTTTTACTTTTAACTATTATAATTTCTAAAAGTATAAACAAATTATAATTTTTATATTCACAAACATTAAAGTCTTTGTAATTATAAATATCTAATAAACATAATTATAAACCGAGTTTTCATCCAAAATATAATTATAAATATTATTCCCAAAGCAAACTAAACATAATCCAAAACATAATTATAAATATTGTCTCTAAAACAAAATAAACATAATCTAAAACACTCAATTTTCATCTTCATTCTCTTGTAAGTTGGGTTGGAGGAAATTGAGTTTTGGCAAAAATATTGTAAAAATACCCCATACCAAAAAAATACTAAGCTCGGCGGGAAAGCCCGCCCCGCCCCGCCAAAGCCCGCGTTTTAAGCGGTGCGGGTTAGGTGGGCTTTTGCTATTTGGCGGTCCCAATTTTTCAGCCCAATCCGCTTTTTTTGGCGGGTTACACGGGCCAGTCCGGCGAGTTTAGTCCCGTTTGCCACCCCTACCTGCAGCTTCGCAATAAGCCTTCGCACCTGTAACTGAAAAAGGTGGAGATAGGAGGTAAGAACTGGGGAGTTTTTAGTAGAGCCGGCGTAGTTATTTAAGTTCGTTTTAATACTATACCCAGTCAATAGCAACAACCAATAAACACAACAAACATAATCATTAAAGGACATAGAAAATCAAGCACTGCACATACACAATCACAGAAAACAAAGTTGACAGGAAATATGCGCAAACAATTATGATGCATGTCTATCCCTAGTGCAGGTAATGAGCTCATTTGTCGATTTCGACCCGCACTGACGCAATTCGACTCGCAAGTCAGATAAGGCATTCCAGCGACATGACCTCTGCAAGTTTCTACTTGTTGCAGGCGCTGATTCTCCAGCTGAAGTATGTCGAACATAACCTCTACAAGTACTTGCAGGCAAAGATTCTCCAGTTGAAGCATTTGACCCCTTCCTCTGAAAGCCATTCCATATTTATGGGCGTCCCCCGCATAATTATCCACATACAAAGCCCACGGCTTGTTAACATTTATTCTTCGACACCATAACCATACTATCGTCATCCTCTCGTGGTCTTTCCATAAGCACACGTGCCGATTTATCTTCTCTCTCTCTTCAGTCTTTTACTTATTTATCCTTAATAGTTCAAACTATCTTCACACTGTTCTCTTACCATCCACTAAGTATTTTATGGTAAGAGAATCATAAGATTTTTTAATTAAATCGATATTCTCTAAAACTTTTAAGATTACTCTATTTACTACTCTCTGTTTTATTCTTCATAATACATATAATAATATTCTTATAAAATAATATCTTTGATAAATAATAATTATAATAATAATTTATTCTAATGTAAATGAGTAATTTTAAATAAATATTTAAAATAATATTCATAATACTCTTAAAATTTATTTTATAAAACCTTATTTTTAAACTTTTATTAATTACTTTCTAAATCAAGAACTCCTTAATATTTTATTTTTGACCTCAATATTTTATAGAATTATATTTAAACCCTCATTTTTTGTTTCATATTTATAAAAATAATCCTGAACTTTTATAAAATATCCATTTTATCCCTACACTTTATTTATTACCCAAGTTACCCGAAAAATTTATATAATTATAATATTAAACTCAATCTTTTCATAAAATTAAATTTATATTATATATCCCAAAAATAATTCATCATGGCTGTTTCTTCAGTTTACAAGAAATTGAAACCTTTTTTATTTTCTTTTTAAAATATACATTTAAATCTTAATCCGTTTTTGAATTTTACGATTACCGATTTGACGTAACTTTTATATAATCACTTAGCCACTTAAACTTCATCAAATTTTATTTAATTTTCAACATTGAAACAACCCAAATTTCGTCAATGCATCATGGTTTGGGCTGCTCCTCTTTGGTCGAACTATCATCAATCACCAATTATCAAAATTTCACAAAAATTCAATATAATCTCAAGCAAATTCAATCAATAATCCATTACAATATCAATTTTATTTATCAAATATAAATTTAATCGGTAAAAATTTATCGAAACTCTTTCCGTACGAAATTAAAACAATAAAAATTTTGGAAAAGTTTTTTGATCGAGTTGCTAAAGAAGAAGACGTCAGAAATCGTCTATGTCTCCTAGAATTCAATTGGCCAAACTTAACAAAAAAGGAGAACTACGTTACCGTCAATTTTTATCGAATAAAAATGATGCCAATATGTAGAAAAAAAAATACAGACACTTTAAGACACTTTAATTATATTAGATTTTTTATTAGAATTATGAATCATAAAAAATAAGCCAAAAATTCATGGGAGGGTCACGGTTCTCTCTTTTCTTTCTCGTTCCTTTCTTTTTTTTCAAATTCATTCGGTGATGAATGAAAAGAAAAGAAAAGAAGATGATTAGAGACTCATTGATAATAAATAAGGATTTGTGGTATTAAAGTGTATTAAGTGTCATAGTTAATAAATGAAAAAAAAACATGTGTCATAATTATATATATGTATATATGCATACAAACCACATTTTTTTTTCTTTCTATAAGAACCACAATCGTATAGTATTACAATACTAAATATATACTTTATTTAGAATGAAAAGAATTATATACCTTTTATTATTATAATATTTAGAAATTATATACGTTTATTATATAATGTTCCTACTATTTCCTTTATTACTTTCAGAGATAATTTTTACGATTTATATATATCAAAATTCTAGTTTCAATTATGTAAAATATCACATTTAATAAAATTATATATAATTTTAGGCAATTTAAATTTCAATAATTATAAAATTAAATTGATTATACCTAATAAAATAATTTTTAAATAAATAGTTTAATTTAATAATAAAATAGGTCATAAATAATTTATAATAGAAGTTTTAAAAATACAGGTTATTATAATTTATCTACTTTACAAAAATTTTCATCTTCAAAAATTGATATAAGATGAAAAAGATTCATACTAACTTTTCTTTCAAATATGTTAAAGAAAAATAAAAAGATTTGACATGTTTAGTTTTTAAACATGAGAAAAATAATATCGTGTGAAAATGATTGAAAAAGTGTAGTGTGGTGTAGAAGTTGTATGATAGGTTTAATGCAAATTAAACTTAGAATTTGAGGACATATAATTTTAACAAATAAGTTTAAGTTTGAACAAAAAAAAAATCTAAAATTCAGAAAGAAAATGGTTGAACATCACGGATAATAGTTACAAGAATTCGAAAAGATGAGTAGAATCAAAATCAAACAGGAGTGCACAAAATACAAAATCCGTTAGAAAGAGAGTTAAATTGTACCCTAAGGAGAAATCTCAGAAAAGGAACTTGGATAGGTTTAATAAAAGAAAAGGTAACAGAATAAGTCGAAGCAAATTCAAGCTGAATTACATGGTTCACAAATATAGATAACCAAAGTCAATGACAATGTTTTTGAAGAATTAAAGATTGATTATTGTCTCAAATCTAGCTCAAGATCAAAGGGTACAAGATACTTGAAGAAGAATATAAGCAATGCAAAGGACAAAAGTTCAAAAAGGATCCATCTGCAAGCGATCTATTTCCTTTAGCCCATCTTAGATGAAGAGAACAGTCTATTTCTCATAGCAACCATATTTCGCATAGCTATAGCCATGAAGGACATAATAGCTATACTATGCAATAAAGTTTGGGTTAAGTTTCAAATACAAGTTCACAAGTGAGGGCAACTAAAACCATTGGTAAAATTTTCAGAGATTTAAAATTCATTTGTAGTGCCAAACAAATCCAAGATTAAATCAAGAGTACATAATTTCATGACGAGGTTGTAAATAATGATATAGATGGATATTCTAAACGAATTGAATTGACAGTTAAGATTACAATCAAGTAAGAATATATGTAGAGGTTGAATTAATTGTTGAAAGAAAACTAAGTTATGTTCAAAGAAAAAATTTTAATGTAAAGTGTTCCTGTAAAGTTAATAAAAGAATAGGTAGTACTTTTAGAAACAAGTATGTTTTAGCTACATAAAGAAAGTATTTATTTCTTATAGAAAAGTACATATAAGATCAGAGGCGGTAGTATCCAAATTTTAAAGAATGGTCACAGACAGGATTAGATAGAAAAAGAATCAAAACAAAACTCTCTTTAAAGAAGATTTCAAAATAAGAACTTCCGAAGAAAAGTACTAGAAATGATTTATCGTATCAAAACAAGTTCGAAGTTTTTATGGAGGGATTATATCATTCATGTAGAGGAACACAAAGTCAAGATTTGTAATCTAAGCAGGATGCGCAAAAGTTGCAGAACGCGAAGTAGGAGGATCAAATCGCATAATTAGCTTGCTACGAATCATAACTCTCAAGGTTTCAAATTGCTTAAGAATTAAGGATTATGTGTTACATCCGAACAAATTCAAGGTCAGATCAAAGGGTACAGAGTTTATGAAGAAGTGTAGAAATAATGATAAAGATGGATAGTCAAATCCGGTTTCAAAAAGAATTGAAACAAGGGATGGAAGAGATAAAAATAAATGAATAAACAGTACGCCTATCATGTGGCACGGTAAGAGTACATGTTTTGATGCAAACTAATCAAGAAATAACATTTAATATTTTCAAAGACTTAAGAATCATTGTTATGCGAAAACAAGTTCAAAGCCAAATCAAAGAACACATGGTTCAGAAAGAGGAATATGAACATTATCAAGGATGAATGTCTCAAATGTATCAAGGGAATAGTTAGGATTACAATCGAGCAGAGATATGCAAGAGTGATAAGTAATGGTTGAAATATATTCAAATCATATTCCAAAAGAGAAATTTGAAATAATAAACTTCAATGCAAATAATAAAAGAGAAAAATGGTGCACTAAATTACGCGATATGAACAAAGATTATATTTCGAAATGGAGTAAACCCCCATAAGTAACTTCTAACGTCTCTCAAACCTCGAGATTTGCATTACCTATCATTTCTATTTTGTCTATGATAACTTGTTAGTGTTTCTATGTACACAAATCATCAGTATTAAGCTGGTCAGACATAATATCATGAGGGATGCAACGGTTGACTAACAGCATTAATCAATAGACAATCATGCATGTGAAACTCAAACTCTTGTCATTAGGACAAGTCCTACTGCATGACAGACACTAAGAGTATACAGTGAAGCATAGTCAGTCCATTTCCAAGGCTCTAACAGGAACGAACTGCTCTGATACCATATTATAACGACCCAACTTCCAGCACATCATGATTGTACCAAAAGTAAGGCGTTACTAACCTAATTCCTTTATTATCTATTTAATATTCAGCCTTTACGCAATAATCTACCAACAATTTTTCTAAAAAGTTAAAACTTCTCCATTAGAACAAATATCACATATTCACATACTTAATATTAATAATACATTGTAATATTACATACAAAACCAACTACAAAACCTACCCTTTTGAATAAAACTTCAACTAACAATGCGAGGAAAAAAAATAAATTCTAACAACAACTCAACTTGTAAACATATTCTTCTATACTCCTGTAGCTTCGCAATAAGCCTCGCACCTATAACTGAAAGGAGTGGAGATAGGGGGTAAGAACTAGGGAGTTCTTAGTAGGGTCGGGGTAGTTAGCTAAGTCCGTTTAATACTATACCCAGTTAATAGCAACAACCAATAAACACAACAAATATAATCATTAAAGAACATAGAAAATCAAGCACAGCACATACACAATCACAGAAAATAAAGTTCACAGGAAATATGCACAAACAATAATGATGTATGTCTATCCCTAATACAGGTAATGAGCTCATTTGTCAGTTTCGACCCGCACCCAATGCAATTCGACTCGCAAGTCAGATAAGGCATTCCAACGACATAAACTCTGCAAGTTTCTACTTCTTGCAGGCGCTGATTCTCCAGCGAAAGTATGTCGAACATGACCTCTGCAAGTACTTACAGGCGCTGATTCTCCAACTAAAGCATGTAATCCCTTCTCCTAGAAGCCATTCCATATTTACGGTTGTCCCACACAATTATCCACGTACAAAGCTCACGGCTTGTTAACATTTATCCTTCGGCACCATAACCATACTATCGTCACCCTCTTGTGACCTTCCCATAATCACACGTGCCGATTTATCTTCTCTCTCTTTAGTCTTTTACTTATTTATCCTTAATAATTCAAACTATCTTCATATTGTTCTCTCACCATCCACTAAGTATTTTATGGTAAGAGAATCATAAGATTCTTTAATTAAGTCGGTGTTCTCTGAAACTTTTAAGATTACTCTGTTTACTACTCTCTGTTTTATTCTTCATAATGCATATAATAATATTTTTATAAAATAATATCTTTGATAAATAATAATTTACTCTAATATAAATGAGTAATTTTAAACAAATATTTAAAATAATATTTATAATACTCTTAAAATTTATTTTATAAAACTATATTTTCAAACTTTTATTAATTACTTTCTAAACTACGAATTCTTTTATATTTTATTTTTTATCATAATATTTTATAAAATTATGTTTAAACCTTCACTCTTTGTTTCATATTTATGAAAATAACCTTGAACTTTTATAAAATACCCATTTTATCCCTGAACCTTATTTATTACCCAAATTACCTGAAAAAACTTATATAATTATAATATTAAATTTAATCTTTTCATAAAAATACATTTATATCCCCCAAAAATAATTCTTCATGGTTGTTTCTTCTCTTCACAAAGAACCGAAACCCTTCTTATTTTCTTTTCAAAATATACATTTAAATCTTAATCCATTTTTGAGTTTTACGGTTACTGATTTGCCGTAAGTTTTATACAATCAATTAGCCACTTAAACCTCATCAAATTTTACTTAATTTTCAACATTGCAACAGCCTAAATTTCTTCAATGCATCATGGTTTAGGCTGCTTCTCCCTGGCCAAACCATCATCAATCACCAATTATCAAAGTTTCATAAAAATTCAACATAATCTCAAGCAAATTCAATCAATAATCAATTACAATATCAATTCACTTATCAAATATAAATATAATCAACGAAAATTTACGAAAACCGTACCTCCGTATGAAATCAAAATAACGGAAACTCTGGAGAAGTTTTTTAACCAAGCTGCTGAAGAAGAAGACATTAGAAATCATCTATGCCTCTTAGAACTCTAATTGGCCGAATTCAAGGGGAGGGAAAGCTACGTTACTGTCAATTTCTATCGAACAAAAGTGATGTCAACGTGTAGAAGAGAAAAATACGAACACTTTAATCGTATTAGATTTTTTATTAGAGTTACGGATCACAAGAAATTGAAGTCAAAAACTCATGGGAAGGTCACGGTTCTCTCTTTTCTTTCTCGGTCCCTTTCTTTCTTTTTTCCTCAAATTCATTTGGTGATGAATGAAAAGAAAAGGTTATTAGAGGCTGATTGATAATAAATAAGGATTTGTGGTATTAAAGTGTATTTGGTGTCATGGTTAATAAATAAAAGAAAACATGTGTCATGATTATATATATGTATATATGCATACACACTACAAGAAAAATGTGATTTAGCGACAAAAGTTTAGTGGCAATAACACAATAATTACTAATTCCTTAAGTTATGTTTTTGCGGAAATTATATATTTGCCATTATTAATATATGTTATAGTAGCCATTATTACTATTGCTAGAAAATTATCATTTTTTTCTTCTAATTTTATTTTTTTTTTAAATTATTATAGCGGTCATTACCATTATTTTGGTTAAACTTTATTATCACCTTTTTTTATCTTTATCTCATAATTCAAATTGAAAAAGGGAAAGAGAGGAAAAAACTGAAAAAGAAAGAAAAATATCGCCGCCGTCGCCGTCCATAATCGCCGATCCCCACCGCCGTAACCGTTGCCATCGCCGATAGCCACCGTCCATCATCCTATTCCTAGGACCTCGTTTTCATTCGATCTGCTTCAGATCTGCATCACTGTTATCGTTTGTTTGTCTTAGATCTACATCACCAAGGTCTTTCAGCCACTGTTGCTGCTCGTCACAACACCACACCTTTGCTGCTTGTACCGCTACCATTCTTGCACGTAGACGCCTAATATCGTCGCCACCAGTAGGTCTTTATCCCTTTATTTTTTTATTTTGATTTGAATATTCAGAAGTCTGTAATTCTCTCTCTATGTTATTACTTTTGCTGTTTGCTTGCTTGATCCTAATGAATTTGATAGATCAAGCTGAAATCGAAGTGTTTTGTTACTTTCGGCGCCGTTGCTTGCTTTGTTTGCTCTTTGTGAGGCTTCAAGAGTTTTTGCCACTTCAAGCACCAGAAATTTGGAGCTGTTAAAAAGTTTGGGAGATGATTTAGCTATTGACTATATAAAGGAGAAAAAGCTGTGTTTAATAATTCTCTGCTTAGATTGGTTGATCCTGCAACGAGGTAAACAAGCAACCTATCCCTACTAATACTTTTTAGATTTGATCATATATCATAATAAATAAAATTAAACTATACTTGTTGGGTTGGTATGCTTACCATGTGTTTGATGAATTGCGAACTAAAAGTTTGTCCAGTCAGTTAAACATAAGAACAAATACAAAATTAATGTCTTAAACCAATCGCCTAAACTCATTTTTGATTGTTGAAAAAATTTTACAACTCTCAAGACATGCATAAAAACTTAGGATTAAAACCTGCTGGGTTTTCCTAATGATTAAGATAGAATAGTATGCATATTGTTTTGAATTACAAGTAATCTCTTAAAGAAAATATTATATTTATTTTAAAAAGGATTCCAAAACGTAATAACATAAAAAAATATGTCAGTACTGAAGAAAAAGGTCCAACACTAACGTTGTTACTAGAAACCTTTATGCTTTATGATCATGACATCATATCTGTTTTCAACTTGTATGGAGTATGGATCATCTTTCTTCCCCACCTATCCAAAGTCCACCGTTTTTGAAATAAACTTGAATAACAATTTCATTAAGGAATTCAACCAAAAAGAAACGATTACAAGTGAAATATATATAGTTTCAAAACCCCTATCTAAGAATCTAACCCTTCAAAAGCATACTAAACTATTGATTTACACTAAGCCTGCCTCATGCATTAATTTTAGTATATGTCAGTTTGGTGCTTAAATTGTTAATGCATTTTAGAACGACTAATGCATTAACTGGCTGGTATGTCTTTGCAGTCCATATTAAGAAGGACTAATGCATTATATCTAATCACTTGCCACCAAAGGTATTGTAGTTTTCTTTCTATTAGTGGCAAACTTACTGATCTATTTCACTTTTCACTTACATATAAGTGCTCAAAAGAATCAGTCGTATGAATGGATTATTTCTTTCTCTGAATTTTCAGTAATATTGTTTTTGAAATGTTACATTTATAAATAACTAGAACTGTAGTTTTTCTCTCAATGATTTTAATTAAAAAGTAAAAGGAAACAAGTGTCTTGTTGAGTATTATAACATTTGAACATAAAATTTAAGGCCCTTAAAAGAAATAAAGACAAATATTCACAGGTCATTCTGATTAGAAGTGACACTTGATCAATATCCAATTATCCATGTGTTGTCTCTTTTCTGATGCAAATAGTTAAAGTTGTTTACTGCAAGTTGACTCCCCTAGCCTATAGTCTGACCTTTACAAATATTTTATACAATCCAAAAATGTAATGTCCAGTTTTGCAAATTGTCTTCATAATTTTGTTTGCTTTCTTTCTTATAATACTTATCCATATTATATAGACAATTAGACCCAAACACCTTGGAGACAATCTCTCACACTTGTGTTACTTCACCTTTAGTTCTCTGCTTTGCTGCTCTGCATATTCAGTTGCAGGTAACTGGATTTTCTCTTGGAGACCCTGTGGTTGATGGAAATGAAATGGGAGTGGAGGGTATTAAAATCATAGTGGATGATTGGATGGTCATGAAAGTTCTATTACGGATAATCAAGGATATTATAAGCTTGATCAGGTATCAAATTAGAGTCTTTTGAAGCTCTATTACCGTTGAAGCAAAAAAGGAGCATTACAAATTCAGGACATTGGAGAATTATGGTAAATTATAACAATAACATCATATTAGATTTATTTTAGTTCAATCGATTGCTCTAGTGGTATCATGATAAATAAATTCTCAATTGTTGATGAAAGCATGAAATTTAGCATTGATAATTTGTATAATGAATACCATTGCTATCATAGCACTTTTGTTAAGGATTGCTTTCATGATCAGGTTTTGCCAAATATGGCTTCAATAGAAGACATTAATGCCATTTCATATGACCTTTGTGGCTTAGTTAGGTCAGTTAGTGGTAGTCCGAAAGCCAAGGTATGCTTCTGTCATTTATTTATTACAGTGATATTCGCATGTCAAATTATTAATGAAAGCTAATCTTTTGTTAATTGTAATAGGTGGCTTTGACTCATGGACCCGAGAATGTAAAACCACAAAAGAAGCAAACAGATAGAAATGGAAGATTTTGCTTCGAGGTATATTTTCTTAAAAAGCAATAGTTTACAAGTATTACTCATGGATCCGAATTGTTATTTTTCCTGCCTTAATACTGACATGTAACATGTTTGTTTGTTTTTTAGGTTGTGCCTGGTGAATATCGATTATCAGCTATTTCTGAGAATGCTCCTGGGCTCATGTTTATGCCATCATGTTTATTTTAAATTCTTAGATCAATTGCTTAAACCTAAAGCTAGGCTACTTTTAAAGATGTAACTTTAGATCATTGCTAACACTCGAATTGCTATATTAATGTAACATAGTTATAAGCTGGCAGTATTTTTTTGTTTAGATTTGTAACATGATTTATTATTTTTCAAGAGAAATTTGTATGTTAATATTTTAAATTTAATGAAATATTTTATTTTGTAGTAATTAGTTTTAGTATATTTATGTTATGCACAATAATAATAATTGTTGGTGAAGATAATTTTGAAATTTTAGAAAAAAGATAGTTCATTATTTTAAAAAAAATGAGTATAATATAAATAAAAAAGTATTAAGATTTTAGCGGCAATAGCAATGGCAACTAAAGGTGAATAATATTACAATACTTTTAATGACCATATAAATTGCTACTAAAATGAGTTTTAGTGGCCATATAAATTGCCAATAAAATGGCCGCTAAAAATTATATACTTTTTGTGGCCATTAAAAAGGTCTTTACCGGCAAATGTTATAATTGTCGCTATAACCTTTTAGCGATAAAGCATAAGACGACTAATGTCTAATTGCCGATAAATGTATTAGTGACTATTTTTATTGCCGCTAAAAATAAAATAAATGGCCGCTAAAATTGATTTTTGTAGTAGACAAGCCACCCTTCCTTTCTTTCTTTTGGTTATGTATATATACACACGCATTAACTTGAGGAACCACAATCGTATAGTATTATAATATTAAATATATACTTTATTTCGTATGAAAGGAATTATATACCTTTTATTATTATAATATTTAGGAATTATATATCTTTATTATATAATGTTCATACTATTTCTTTTGTTACTTTCAAAGATAATTTTTACGATTCATATATATCGAAATTCTGGTTTCAATTATGCAAAATATCACATTTAATAAAATTATGTATATAATAATTCTAAGTAATTTAAATTTCAATAATCATAAAATTAAATTGATTATATTTAATAAAATAATTTTTAAATAAATGGTTCAATTTAATAAAATATGAGATAAATAATTTATAATAGAAGTTTCAAAAATACAGGTTGTTACAGTTTTTGTCCCTAACGTTATAAAATCGTCTCAATTTTGTGCCGCCGTTAATTCTTTTAATAGATTCCTAACAACATTGAGACGATTTTGAAATATTAGAGACTTAAATAGGACGATTTAAACGTTGGGGATAAAAATAATATTTTACTCTTTTTTATTATTATTTTGTGAATTTTAATTTGAGACACGATGTGTAATTGTATATTTTTCTGGAATAAAATAAAAATATTTTATTTTCCAAGAGAAATAAATCTCACTTTATTTTTTTGATCTAATTTTTTTTGGTGCTTGGGCAAGTTCGCCGTATTCGTCGGCGAATCTCGTCATTTTCACAAGGTTCATTCACAGCCCCCTCACGTGAACTTCATACATTACATGAAGTTCGCCGCACTCCTCGACGAACTTTGAGTCGGCTCCAAAATAAAATTGCACCGAAGTTGGTCGGTCACAAAAATGTTTGGACTTTTTTTCATCTTCTGTTTACTCCATAAAATATTTGAAATTTTATTATTGTCTATTTATTATGATGGTGAAATAATATATGATCAAGATGGATCTATTATATTTAGTTCTGCTTAACTGATATTTGCATATATACCATCTAAAGTCTAACATCATTGAAGAATTTAGTAGTGCACGCCATTGGTCAACAACACATGAAGAGAATGAAAAAATTCTATTATAAATATCCGATAGAAGTAGATAACACTATGTTTTATAAAAGTTATACCTGTACTATTCATAGATTACACTTGTTATTATTACTTTATTATTTGATGATGGTTTTGATAAGATTTTATGTTTTGTGTGAATTAGGTATCGATTACATGATGATGAGAACATATGTCTTATAAGGATCTGGTACAACTGTTAGACAAATGTCCATCTGTTGGAGTTATTTATTTTTCTAGTCGGCTTGTGTGGAGGGACCTCTCTGGATAATTGTGATGATACCCTCTTAAGTGGGGCAATTAGAAAAAAATATTAGAACGACAATTGTTGACCTAAATATGCTACTGAAGGTAATCAAGAGGGGTCAAGTGTCAAGAATTCTAATAATCATATGATGCAAGTAGATTTCGAAAGCCATGAGAGTTCTGCAATTAGAGATCCAATGATGAATCCTTATCAAGTTAACCTTGATAACAGTGAAAATGTAGAGGCTAAATCGATGAAAAATCCGAATGAGGAGGAGGAAGAGATGAACTACTTCAGTGACATACAAATTGTGCTGACATAGCCAGAAATTTCTCGACCATATGATCAGCCCGATTACTTTTTCACATTGAATCTCTAGGCAATAACTCCATATTATTTGTTAAGTCAACGAGGCCCCAAGGATGATACCACCAATGAGTTTGAGATTGGGCAACAGTATGAAAACAAGGAGGAAGTTATTATGGCAATTAAGATGTATAATATTAGAATGGTTGTGGTGTATAAGATACTAGAGAGTGACCAATTGAAGTATGTTGTATAGTACACTCAATTTGTGTCTGATTTTCAATGGAACATACACATATCTTATCATTGAAAGCAGGAAAAATGGGAGGTAAGGAGATACAATAGTCCTCATACCTGCATGCAAACATTAATGGGCCAAGACCATGAAAAGTTGGACTCGAAGGTGATTGCTCAGCACATATTCACAATGGTCAAAGTAGACGCAACCATCAGCATAAGAGTTCTGTAAGGAGCTATGGAGAATCACTTTGGTTACAAGGCGCCGTGCAGAAAGATTTGACTTGAAAATCAGAGAGTCATTGCTAGGTTTGGTAGCATGCTCACATGCACGGCTTGATTGGAAGGCTTATGTACACCCAGGTGTATCGCATGGACAATGTCTTCAATGCTTACAGATCAGAGTTCATACCCATTGGTCACGAGGATGACTGACCATCATATGATGGGCCTTGTATTCGGTTCAACCCTAGGTTAACGAGAGTTAAAAGAGGTCGGCCCGTCAGCACTAGGATTCGTAACAACAAGTATGATGTGGAGGAGATTACAGAGAAGAGGTGTGAATTGTATCATTAGTCCAGCCACACGTGCAGGACATGTACTGCACTTGATGACGGTGCGTCCACGTCGGGGGGCGTTAGATACAGTTATGTATTGCATTCATTGTATTTTACTATTAAAAAATGCTTGATTTCTGATGGACAAAATTATGGTCGGTTGAGATTTTATCAATAAAGATCATGTCATAGTATAGTCCTAAACCAACATATAATCTCATCGACTGAATTTTGATTTGGTTGTCACAAAGTCAACCCCAATATAAAGTAACCGAGAGTATTGGTCTCGGGTCGTCCTCAAGAGAATGGGCAAACATGTGCATCAATATTGGTTAGAATTCCGGGGTTGGTAGTCATAAACAAGAATTTAAACTACTAAACTTAACATGCAAGGAATCTTATAGTGTAAGAAACTAAATCAAAGCAACTAAAACTGAGTATAAGCAATTTCAACATAGTAAGGGAGCATATAAATCTACCTCTACTCTAGAACTAAGTAAACAACTAAACTAACTAACAAGAATCAAGAAATTGAGATTTTTGGGTTTCAAATATGAATAATAAAAGGAACTCTTGGCTAGGCATAGGAATTGGGGTCACCATCCTTGTCTAATAACCATATCTTGACAATTATGAGGAACCAAGCTCATTAAGTCTACTTCTATGCTTGAAGTATGTCAAATGGCTTGATCAATTTCAACTCATAAGTCCTAATCCAACTACTAATGGACTTAATAGTAAATTAGTGTCAATGGGTATTAATTTGACCACTAAGGGTTCTTAAATCACCAAATCAATTCGACCCAATGACTCAAGTTCATCCAATCCCTTTAGCCTAAGCCAAGAGTATGGAAAACTACTCCATAATCAAAGGAAATATTTCATCAAACACATGGTATGCACTAACTAAAGACATATTCAAATTGCAAATTAATTGGAAATTACAAGTACCCACTAACAATTATCAATAGAAAACAACTCAATTAATACTATCAATCATAGAAAATATAAATGCACTAATAGAAATGCAAGATCCACAAGGTTCATAATATGAGAATAAAAAGGGAAATAACAAGAAAACACAAGATCTAAACAAAATTATAACTAGAGAACTCAAATTAAGTAAAATTAACAAGACCCAATTCAGAATTTCAACAAAGGAAGATCAAAAACAAACTAAATCTAGAGAGAAGTAGGGGTTTCCTTGGTCTTTTCCATGCAGAATCAAGTTGGATTTGGACCTGGAGCCTCTCAGAAATCGCCAGCCATGATTTCTTTAATGAAGTCACGTGCTCGGCGTCACGCGTGCACGTCGGCCATGCGTGCGCATCATCTGAGTTCTACGAGTCACGCATACGCGTCAAGCATGCGTACGTGTCGTTCACTACTGCGCTAATCCATGCGTGCGGGTCAGCCACGCGTGCGCGTCGCCTCCAGTTCTCCAAAGCTTCTTTCTTTATGTCCCTTCCACTTGTGCATGCTTCCTTTCCACCTTCTAGACCATTCTTAACCGATAGATCCTGAATCAACTTAGCAAACACATCACGCCATCGAATGGTAATAGAAGAGGATCAAAATATAGCATTTTTAGGGTTAAAGAAGCATGTTTTACATCATGAAGCAAAATTAGGAAGGAAACACAAAACTATGCAATTTATATGAATAAGTGCGGAAAATATTGATAAAACCCTCCAAATTCTACACAAGATAAACCACAAAATTGGGGTTTATCAAACCTCCCCATACTTAAACGTAGCATGTCCTCATACTAAAAATTAAAAGATCAAAGAACATAGGAGAATGGGGTTTATGAAGTACAATTTACCTACATGGATGAAACTAATGCAAATGCTTCTATCTACTTGGTCAAAAGTGAATCAACTTCCAAGAACACATATAAATGCATAAGGCCAAGGTGATATGATCATTCCTAAACTCACTAATTCAAATATCAAAATAGAGTGTAAACAACTTGCAAGAGGAAAGCTTGTGAAAGCGGGGAACAAAGAGTTGAGCATCGAACCCTCACCGGAAGTGTATCCGCTCTAGTCGCTCAAGTGTATAGGATTGATCTCTCAATTCTCCTCTAATCATGCTTTCCAATATTTGTTTTTCATCTAACAATCGACAGTTATTCGATGCATGCATACATTCATCATGAGAGCTTATCTTTAGGTTGTAATGGGGCTAGGGTAAGGGTAGGGATGCATATATGGCCAAGTGAGCTTGAAATTTAAATCCTTGATTAACCTAAGCTCTCACCTAACACACACAACAACCTATACAATTCTAATACACAACCTAACTACCCATTCATTCACTTTTCACACACTCATGCATTCTCTTTTAAGTCACAATCCATATGCATTGGTTATTATTAGCTTCGCCTTGGGACATTTTGTCCCCTTTTTATTGCTTTCTTTTTCTATATATTTTTTGTTCTTTTATTTTTCTATTTATTTTTTTACATTTTTTTCTATTTTTCTTTTGCTTTTCTCTTCTGATGAATTATATACAACGATGCCAATGCATATGGTTCAAACATTCAATACATGAGTATGCACCCAATTCCCAATATTTTCAATAAAAACTACAAAAACACACTTTTACCTCTACCAATGTTCCCAAGCTTCCCCCCGCTTAAATGACACACACCCTCACTCGCCCAAGCTAATCAAGGATCCAAATCAGAGGACTTTTATTGTTTTTCACTTAGGGGTATTGATATGCTAAATTAAAGAACAAAGGAAAGGGGGTTTAACATAGGCTCAAAATTGGTTGACAATGGTAGATAAAAGGATTAAGGCTATTTGGGTAAGTGAGATATTGAAATAATGGCCTCAATCATATAAATGTATTCATACACAAAATAATGGATTTATAGAATCAAACAAATCAAGGATTGCAATCATAGAGAGAGAACTATGCACACAAGAATAGAAATAAGTGGTTATATGATGTAACCACGTAATCGGGCTCAAAACTCACATGGTTGTGTTCTTAGCTCAAAACCTTTTCCAAAATTAATTCCTTCAAGCAAGTTTAACATAAAAAAAATTTTCAAATTGGTAGGGTGCCCTAAAAATAGTTTTTTTGAAAAGAAATCATCACCCTAACCAAGTAGTCCTAACAAGAGGCAACTACCATGCAAAGAGTGTTTAAATGCAAAAACTAATCATGCAATGTAAATTATCGTAATTGACAAACGAACATTAAAATTTGGGTGTTGAAAAGAAGGGTTGTTACCTACGGAAGTCGGTAAACGACCTCCCCACACTTAGAAATTTGCACGGTCCTCCGTGCCATTAATGATGAATAGAGTGGGTCCGGGAGTGTTACTCGCAATGGCCATAGGGTGGTGAAACAAGGACGTCTCCAAGTTTACCTCTTGATTACTTCTTTGCCATGATTCGAGGTTGGACTCTGAAGTGTCGGTTTCCGCCATAGGTGGGTTGGTGAATCTTGCGGGAACTTTCTTTACCGCCTCATCAATGCAGCTAGAGTTCTTTAACCGCTTAGAAAGTGGTTTTGGCCCTTGAGGAAGTTGCACCTTGACGGTTGTTCTTTGAGTTGCTCTCTTTCTAGACGGCTTTTTAGATGTCTTTTCCTTTCTTTTTTAGTGGCCATCCTAAAAAGGAGGAAAAGAGAAAAATATTAAGCTCCGAGAGAGAAAAAAAATAGAATTAATACAATGTAAGTGAAGATTAATGCCACAAAGGAGCAAAGTGTGCTGAAGACATGATAGCTGCAACATGTACGCAAGACAACGATATAATCATAGAGGCATATCACTAGCGTGAGATGTAAGAGTGAGAGAGGCATGCAAGTATAAAGCATGAGAAGAATAAACTCAAGCATCAATAACAACAATGATGAGCACATGCAAGAAAGGTGGGGGTCATAGGAAAATCTTTCGCTCAACTAACTCCAAGACAATGACTTATAGAAATGGAAGAATATACGGTTAGAGAGCATTGAACCACTCATTCTTACATGATGCTACAAGCATGAAAACTATAAACAATGAACAATTGATGATGAAAAATCATGGAAATGATGCCCAATGCTCATGTAGTGCAAGTGTTATGAAAAAGAGACACCAAGTTGAAAGAGAAAGGTTAACAATGACCAAAGATGTCATTGGCTCTTTTCATAAACACTTGGTGTGCAAAATGTAAATAACAAGCAAGATTGATGGGTTTAAGGGGAATATGCCCCAAAATAAAATGTCATTTACCATAGCACAAACAAGCTAAGAGAAATGAAATAATCTACCAATTCAAAAAAAGTAAATGAGATTCAACACCCATACAAGAAAATAAAGAGGAAGAAAAAGAACCAAGAGTGAACAAACAAATAAACGAACAACAAAGTTAAAATTCAACCAAAAACAAAGAGAGGAGAGTAATTAGATGCAATAGTAAAGAAAATTTAAGAGAAACAAAAGAGAAAGAAGAGAAATGCAACCTTGAAGGGAGGAGAAAGGGAGATTGAGTATAGATGGGAAAAGGAAGAGAGAAAGAGAGAAAAAGAGGTGAGATAAAAGAGGAGAGAGAAATGTGGGACCATCGGAGGTGGTGGTCACCGGTGGTAGTTGCCAGAGAAAAGGTGGTAAGGAGAAGGAAGAAGAAAGAAAATGGAAATGGGAGCAAACAGGGCAGCGTGCCCTGCTAGCGCGTCAGCCATATGACGCGTGTGCCTCGTCCACGCGTGCGCGTGGAAGAGAGGAAAACAAGTGACGCGTGAGCGTCGTCCACGCCTACGCGTGGAGAGCAGAAATGGAAGGGGATGCGTACGCGTGTGCGCTGACGCGCACACGTCGGGTGAGATTGTGCTCCTCGCACAAAGGCAGCACAAAACTCGCGCAACTCTCTGGTTTTTATACCAGGAGTTACAACATCATCAAACGACGCATACGCATCGCCCACGCTCACGCGTGGATTTGCGAAAATGACCATTGACCCGTACGCGTCGTCCATGCTCACGCGTGGGACGACTTTTTTTTTTTACAACATGAGGGAGACAATTATAGCACAATTTTGGCATTCATTCAAACTAGATACTTCAAAAACACTTAGAATTTCAGGCAATACTCAAGATAAAGCATTTTTTTCCTTCAAAATTGCCAATTTAACCAATACCAAGATTAATGAAATCCTCATGAAGACTCTAACAAGCAGAACAAAATCAAACAAAATCAAGCATGCTTAAACAACTCAACAAAATCAAACAATCACAAAATCAAACAATCATAAAATGAAACAAAGACTCTAAAATTACATGCAAGAAACTATATACAAGGAGGATCATACCATGGTGGGGTGTCTCCCACCTAGCACTTTTCTTTAACGTCCTTAAGTTGGACGGTCATAAGCTTGAGATCATCTTTTTGGAACATCCTCAAGGACATCCATCTTGTCCTTCTTGTTGGCCTTGGTAAGAGTGTCCTTCAAGGGGAGATGCTTCCACTTGTCGATTAAACCATGGTTGGATGCCTTGTTTCCCTGAAGATATGGAAGTCATGGATCCTTTCCCTTTTCCTTGCTAAGTCCTCTTATACCCAAATTCCTACTGACACTTATCTCATCATGACTCCCAAAGTATTATTCAATCACATCATCTTCAACAATGTCACAACCAAAACTTGAATGTACCTCTAGAGGTTGCCTCATGGTTTCCTCCAATTTGAACTTCACCACCTTTTCTTTGGCTTCAAATGAGTAATCTCTCGAAAATACATCTAATTTAAACCGGGATGTCTTCAAGAATGGCCTCCCAAGTAAGATGGAGGCTGGCCTATCTGAGTCAATGGGTGGTGTCTCTAGGATATGAAAATCCACTGGAAAGATTAAGTCCTGAATTCTCACCAATACATTTTCAGCAATACCCACAACTAAAATTATACTCTTGTCCACAAGCGCAAACCTAGCTCCAGATCGCCTCAATGGTGCAAGGTTCAACTTCTCATAAATTGAGAGTGGCATAATGCTCACACAAGACCCTAGGTCGCACATGCAATCCTTAAGTTGAATCTCACCAATCATACATACCAAGCAAGGACCGAGATCACTATATTTTTCAGAAAAATCATCCATAACAGAAGAAACAGAATTACCTAATAGATTTATCCCTAGTCTACCAATCTTCTCTTTATAAGTGCACACATCCTTAAGGAACTTAGCATATTTTAGAACTTGATGTATGGCATCAAAGAGTGGAATAGTTACCTCCACATTCTTGAAGATTTGCACTATGTTGGGATCAAGCTCCTCATGCTTCTTGGCCTTCTTGGCTAACGTAGGAAAAGGTATAGGAATTTGTTCCTCTAAGTTGCTCTTCCGCTTCGTTCCTTGGCCCTCAATTGCTCTTCTTCTTCCTTTGTAACTTCTTTCTCCTTTTCATTTTCATCTATCTCCATTATTTTACCAACTTTCACATTAGGAACATCCTCCACCAACTTGATGGGCTTGGATTCAACTTTCTCAAGCATTGTACCACTCCTCAAGGTGATTGCATTGATACTACCCTTTGGGTTTGGAAGAGGTTGGGAAGGAAGGTTAGATGAGCTAGAGGCTTGGTTGGTGTTGGTATTGTTGGTAGGAGGTAAGGTCAACCTTGAGAGAATCTCGGCTATGGAGGACATTTAAGCACTCATAGTTCTAACTTGTGCATTGAGAGTCCTATTGTTCTCTTCATGTTTCTCCATCATAGCCCTAAGTCTCTCTTGCTCTTGGTAGAGTGCACGGTTAGAGTCATCACCTTGGTTGGTGGAAGAGGAAGAGGGTTGATTGGTTTGTTGTCTTTAGTGAGGCGTTTAGTATCTATGGTTGTTATTTTGGTTTTGTTGTGAGTGTTGGTATGGTTGGTTATGGTAGTTTTGGTTGTGGTATTGGGAAGAAGATTGGTTGTTGTTATGATAATGAGAAGATGAGTTGCCTTGGTTCCATCTTTGATTGTGGTTGTTCCCTTGAGCATTGTCCATCCACCCTTGATTGGAATTATTACCATGAGAGTAATTGTTTTGACTTTGAGATTGATAGGGTGGGCGGTTATTGTAGTTCACATTGGCTACCGCGAGAGTGTAATCCTCTTGGACTTGATGGCATTGATCGGTGTAATGTGCGGTACTAGAGCATAAACCACATACTCTAGGAGGTCTTTCAAGTTAGAGGATTTGAGGTGGGGATTGGATGGCTTGGATTAAGTGAAATGCCTTTTGTTCCTTACAAATTTTTGTGAGGAGAGTGGTCATGTCTCCAAGCACTTTAGTCAAAGCCAATTCGGAAGGTGCTTCCACCACACTCTTGGGAGAATTGTTCTTCAATCTCACGTGTTGTGTAGCCTCGGCGACATCATTGATCAAACTCCATGCTTCCGCCGCTGTCTTGTTCTTAGAAAGGGAACCACCACTAGAGGCGGTGAGCAATCTCTTATCCGCTGCACAAAGATCTCCAGTGAAATAGCTAATGAGCAAGTGAGTGTCTAACCTATGATGTGGACAAGATTCCAACAACCTCTTGAATCAAATCCAGTATTCATAGAGTGTCTCTTGGTCTTTTTGCATTATACCAGAAATTTTCTTCCGGATGTAGTTGGTCTTCTCCAGCGGAAAGAACTTGTCTAAGAACTCTCTTCTCAATAAGTCCCATTCAGTCACCACTTTATCCGGTTGGGAGTAGAACCACTCTTTTGCCGACCCCTCAAGAGAGAAGGGAAAAGCAAAAACCATGATAGCAATCTCATCGGCACCATGCCTTCGAGCCGTAGAACAAGCTACTTGAAAGTCTCTCAAATGCCTAATGGGGTCTTAGCCCGGTAGTCCATGGTACTTAGGGAGCAAGTTAATCAGACTATTCTTTAACTCAAAATTCGGATACCTAGCTTGCAACGGTTGAAGAATGACATCTGGTGCTCCTTGTTCGTGCAAGGTGATCATACGTAGCTCCACTATGTAGTTTTCACCTGTAGGATACAAAGATGTATCAGTAGTACCAACAGAGAAATAGGAAGTTGTGGACTCTAAGTCACTCTCAGTTCCGTCTAGTGTTTCGGAAGGTTCCTCAAGAGAGGCCGAAGCACTAGCCGTGTAATCCAACTGCCGCCTAGCTTGCCGAGTGTGTAACAAGGTTCTTTCAATTTCAGGATCAAGCTCGGCTAAGCTAAAATTCAGTTGAGACTGAGTCATTCAACTTAGAATTCATAGCTCATACATTAAAGGAAATCTAAACTAAAAACAAATTAATAAAAGCAAGTAAACTATCTACAATATTCACATATTCACATAACCAATTTGAAAGCATACGTTGCAACCATTCCTCGGCAACAGTGCCAAAAATTTGATGGACAAAATTATGGTCGGTCTAGATTTTATCAATAAAGATCATGTCATAGTATAGTCCTAAACCAACATATAATCCCATCGACCAAATTTTGATTTGGTTGTCACAAAGTCAACCCTAATATAAAGTAATCGAGAGTATTGGTCTCGGGTCGTCCTAAAGAAAATGGGCAAACATGTGCATCAATATTGGTTAGAATTCCGGGGTTGGGAGTCATAAACAAGAATTTAAACTACTAAACTTAACATGCAAGGAATCTTAAAGTGCAACAAACTAAATCAAAGCAACTAAAACCGAGTATAAGCAATTTCAACCTAGTAAGGGACCATATAAATCTATCTCTACTCTAGAACTAAGTAAACAACTAAACTAACTATAACAAGAATCAAGCAATTGGGATTTTCGGGTTCCAAATATGAATAATAAAAGGAACTCTTGGCTAGGCATAGGAATTGGGGTCACCATCCTTGTCTAATAACCATATCTTGACAATTATGAGGAACCAAGCTCATTAAGTCTACTTCTATGCTTGAAGTATGTCAAATGGCTTGATCAATTTCAACTCATAAGTCCTAATCCAACTACTAATTGACTTAATAGTAGATTAGTGTCAATGGGTATCAATTTGACCACTAAGAGTTCTTAAATCACCAAATCAATTCGATCCAATGACTCAAGTTCACCCAATCCCTTTAGCCTAGGCCAGGAGTATGGAAAACTACTCCATAATCAAAGGAAACATTTCATCAAACACATGGTATGCACTAGCTAAAGACATATTCAAATTGTAAATTAATTGGAAATCATAAGTACCTACTAACAATTATCAATAGAAAACAACTCAATTAACACTATCAATCATTGAAAACATAAATGCACTAATAGAAATGCAAGATCCACAAGGTTCATAATATGAGAAGAAAAAGGGAAATAACAAGAAAATACAATTCAACACAAGATCTAAACAAAATTATAACTAGAGAACTCAAATTAAATAAAATTAACAAGACCCAATTCAGAATTTCAACAAAGGAAGATCAAAAACAAACTAAATCTAGAGAGAAGTGGGGGTTTCTTTCTCTAGAAAATAAGAACAAAAAACTAGCTAAAACTATGTGTCTTGTTTGAATGATTGACCCCCCCCTTTCCTCCATCAATTCCTGAGTCTTTTCCATGCAGAATCAAGTTGGATTTGGGCCTGTAGCCTCTCAGAAATCACCAGCCACGATTTCTTTAATGAAGTCACGTGCTAGGTGTCACGCATCCGCGTCGGTCACGTGTGCGCGACATCTGAGTTCTGCGAGTCATGCGTACGCGTCGAGCATGCGTACGCGTCGTTCACTGCTGCGCCAATCCATGTGTGTGCATTAGCCACGCGTGCGCGTCGCCTCCAATTCTCCAAAGCTTCATTTTCATGTCTCTTACACTTGTGCATGCTTCCTTTCCATCTTCTAAACCATTCTTACCCTATAGATCCTGAATCCACTTAACAAACACATCACGGCATCGAATGGTAATCGAAGATGATTAAAATATAGCATTTTTAGGGTTAAAGAAGCATGTTTTACATCATGAAGGAAAATTAGGAAGGAAACATAAAACCATGCAATTTATATGAATAAGTGTAGAAAATATTGATAAAACCCCCCAAATTCTACACAAGATAAACCACAAAATTGAGGTTTATCAATTTCTACTAGTAGTGTGATGCGTGAGCATCTTATGCCCTTTTTACTAGCATTTTCTAGTTGTTTTTAGTTAGATTTCATTTAGTTTTGCTTGATTTTAGTGCAAAAATCCCTTTTGGATGCTACTTTGATTTGTTTTAGTGTTTTTATGATTTCAGGTGAAATTCGAAGCAATTTGGTAGAGTTTGGAGCAAAAAGAAAGAAATGCTGCAACACCCAACCTTAACCACTTTTGACCAATTCAAACTTCATCCATTCTCTCTCCTCTTTCACCTACTTTTCTATCCACATTAATCCATCCCATCACCCATCACTTCCCTTGATTCTCTCAACCCACCTCTCACTCCACCCAATCCCTTCTCATCAACCCCATCCATCTCTCCTCCCAACAACCCAAATTCAAATTCAACAACCCCCCTACCCCTCCCCAAAACCGAAACCATCACCCTCCCCACCTATAAATACCCCATCTTCTTTGACTTTCACCACACCTCACACTCTTCTATCCTTCTTACTTTCCTTTCACCGTACACACTTTCTTTCTTTCCTTTCCCCTTCTCCCACCACTAAGGCTGAAGCCCTTCCCCCATTCTCATCTATCTTTTTCTTCTAGATATTTTATCTTTCTTTCCCTATTTTCCATTTTTATTTTTCTTGGGAACAAGCAAAACTTTTAAGTTTGGTGTTGGGCGCTCCGCTTTGGTCCTTCATTTTTTTTACTATCTCCATGGCACTAAAGACCGGAGAATCCTAATCAAGGAAGAGGAAAGAGAAGGCCTTGCATCCGATCCTTGGGATTTCACTAAAGAGAAAGATGATGAGTACCCGAGGATCCTAAATCAGATTCTGAGACGGGATTGGGAAGTTCTGACCAACCCCGTGATTGAGGTTGGAGCACTGATGGTGCAAAAGTTCTACACCAATGCTTAGATGACTATAAGCATGCTAGAGGCGTGAACCCGGAGCCAAAGAACTGGCGGACTATGGTCAGAAGGCACATCTTGGATTTAAGCCCGAAGAATGTGAGGGTGACGTTACAATTACCACCATCTGGAGAGGACCCTCATTCATACACTCGAAGGGTCAACACTGACCAGCGGCTGGATCAGGTCTTTGAGGACATTTGCCTCCCCAGAGCTCAATGGAGGAGGGATTCTAAAGGTCAACCATACCAGCTGGGTAGGCATGATCTCAAGCCAGTAGCTAGAGGATGGTTAGAGTTTATCCAACGCTCTATCATCCTTACTAGTAACCATTTTGAGGTTACAGTCGAGCGAGCAGTGATGATTCACTATATAATGCTCGGCAATGAGGTGGAGGTACATGAGGTGATACCGCAGGAGATTTACAAGATAGCCAAAAAGTCCTCCACCATTACAAGATTGGCTTTCCCTCATCTTATCTACCAACTATGTGCAGTAGTTGAAGCTCACATTGAGGGCAATACCCCAATTGGCATTGAGAGGCCAATCACAAAGAAGGGTATGGAGCACATTAGAGAGCCTGGACATGGACCGCAGTAGGAGCTAGTTCCACCACCTCCACAAGATATTCTGGAGATGCCTCAGGGGATATACTTCTCTCCCCGTGACTACTGGGATCAGTTGACCACATCTCTAGGAGAGCTGACATCATCAGTTGATCAACTAAGGCTGGAGTATTAGGATCATGCTACACTCCTCCATCAGATGATGGAGGAGCAGAGGAGGCAGGATCGTGACATAGAGAAGCTTAAGCGCTCTAGAGGATTTCTCGGAGGGAGCAGTAGCCACCATCATTGAGGTGGTTGAGTTTTATTCTCCATCTCTTTTATCTTATTTCTATTTTCAGTACTTCATTTTATTTTCCATTTTCTTTTCTAAGTTTGCTGATCATTATTAGGATTTTCTGCTTTCTAGTTTAGTTATTTATTTCAGTATTTTATGTTTATTTTTAAAAGATGTCTCATGTATTGTGCTCTGAACTTAAACAAAAATAAAAAAAAAAGAAATAGTGAAATGCATGACACTTTGAGTTATATATTGTGTGTTCTAGTTACTTTGATATGGTGGCACTATCTCTATTCTGGATGTATGAATTAAATGTGTATATTTGATATTGGAGTTGAGTATATTGGTTCTAAAGGAACAGAAATTTAGAGAAGTATTATTGATTCTCTGAAATAAGAAAAAGATTGATTCTTGAAGCAAAAAAAAAAAAACAGTAAAAAGAATTGAAAAGAAAAGAGAAAAATCAAAAGAAAAGGTCCAAGGCTTTGAGCATCAATGGTTAGGAGGGTCAAAAATTGATCTAAAGCTCAAAAGAGTGGTTCTCCCAAAACCATATGCTTGTGGTATGAAAGTGTCAAGTAACTCTTGAGACTGAACACTTAAAGTCGTGACTCATAGCTGTTACCGAGTATGTCTAAGGCTCTGAGCACCACTGTCTGGGAGAAAAAGAAAAGAAAAATTTGAACCCAAGAGGTTTTCCCAATTAAGTGCTTGTGGTGTTTATGTATCAAGTTAAGCTTGAAAACAAAATACTTAGAGTCATAGCTAGGCTCAAAGGTGCAAAGCACCAAGGAACAAGACATGAGCCGTGTTCAAGATTCAATTAGAGCCTAAAGAAGAGAATCCATAATATCATCCAAGTTCTAGTTCCAAGGGGTTTTGATATGTCTAAGCTTCAAAGGATAGTGAGATGCCGAAGCTATTCAGAAATAGAGCATCACTAACCCTATTCAGTAACAAGACTTGAGCTTAATTGAGAACTCAAAGTCTTAAGCATCTTCTCTTCTTAGTCCCATATTGTTTTAGTTGCTTGAGGACAAGCAATAGTTTAAGTTTGGTGTTGTAATGCGTGAGCATCTTATACCCTTTTTACTAGCATTTTCTAGTTATTTTTAGTTAGATTTCATTTAGTTTTGCTTGATTTTATTGCAAAAATTCCTTTTGGATGCTACTTTGAGTTGTTTTGGTATTTTTATGATTTCAGGTGAAATTTGGAGCAATTTGACAAAGTTTGGAGCAAAAAGAAAGAAATGCTGCAGCACCCTCCCTGGGCGCTAAATGCCAGGGGGACTCAGGCGTGCACAACTCTACTCCTCATGGGGCATTATACGCCCATCTCTGGCGTGAAACGCCAAGAGCAGGCCGAAGACACCTTCTCTTTGGGCTTCCAATTGGACTTAGCACTTCTTAGTTTTATTTTATTTTCCTTTTTTAATTTTTATTTACAAACAATATCTTTTTAGGTCTAGCATTTATTATTAGGTTAGTATTTAAAGGAAAATATCACTTAGGTTTAGTATCTTCTTCCTTCCACACTTTTTTAGAACTTTGTTTTCTCTGTAAGTATGAGCAACTAAGCCTCCTTGTTAAGGTTAGGAGCTCTATTTATTTCTATGGATTAGAACTATTATTCTTCTATTTTAATTTATGTTTGATTCAATTCTAAGGATTGTTTTCATTCTTAATCTTATGAACTGGGTGGAACGAGAGTATGACCCTTTTCTACATGAGTTCTTGTGATTCGAGAGAGAGTTATCTCGCTTAGACTACAGCTTAGAAACAAATTCCTCTTAAATCTCTAATTGTATGAACTAATTTGGATATGTGACATATAATCCTGTTAGTCTTGGGTAATTAGGGATTTCATGGCACTAAACTAGTTTTCTGAACTTAACCCTCTAATCCGAAGTAAGTGACCACGAGAGTGGCGGTTAATGAAGGTTAGAGAAGGCTAAATCACTAAGAGATTAGAGTTTAGACATTTATGGTTTTCTATAAAATGAATCACTCATTGTTAAAATAGTTGGTAAGAAATTTTAATCCAGAAAGATAAACATCTCCGAGACCTTAACTGTTTTCTCACACTGCTTTCACACCAAACTGTTTATTACTTTCTTTATTTTATTGTTTATTGTTTATGCGAATTACTACTCACCAAACCCCTTTTTGATTCACCTAACTAAGTCCAACAAGACAACCATTGCTTGCTCAGTCCGACAATCCTCGTGGGATCGACCCTCACTCACTTGAGGTATTACTTGGATGACTCGGTGCACTTGCCAATTAAGCTGTGAGAAATTTGATTTCCCGCACCATTGTGTGATGGATAAGTATGTTATGGTCTCCCATTACTTTTGATAATTTGAATTTCAGAAACATTATTGGACTTGAATATAGTAACATCTGCTCAAAATCTATGAGTGATCATTCTACAATAACATATGCTGAAAATTAAAAACTAAACATAATAAACTACACTATTATCCACGTTCATGCCGGCTGCCCTGTGGTCTAGCTCATCGTCAAAGAGGTTGTACATCAAGACATCCACCTATCCCACAAAGAGGAGGACAAGGCTCCCTCTGTCTTCTACCAAGAGGTGGCTCAACTGTAGGTGGATCGATGACCCCACCAAAAGCGAATGTCGTCTCCCGTGTTATGCTGTTGATGATGAACCGGTAAATGGATCATCTATGTGTCGTAGGACATAAGCCGATAGTGGTGGAGACATGTGCATCTATCCAAATGGATGTGTCTGGACTTCCCCGGTCATATCACCTTAAAAACCCATTGCATTCATGTCAAGCAAAGTATGAATCCACTTTGGCCGACTACCAGACACTGCATCCAAGTCATGTGTATGCAAAGTGGGACAAAAGGGCTAATCCACATCAAAATCTGTCTAGCTGAACAGTGGATCAAATGGAATCTCCCACTGCTGATTGGTCCCTAAACCTGCCGCATGCCCCTAATGACTAGGCCCGACCTCTGATAAATGTTAAGTGCCGGGTGGCCTGAGTGTCAGGTAATCTCCAGGGACGGATCCTGATATATGACTAATGTACATGTGCCTAGTGTCTACCTTTGGGTGAGCTAACGGATGTTCTATCATGACAAGCTATAGCAGCCCCACGCCTAGGATGAGATTTACTTCATCTCTCTCCTTAAGGTCACACTGGTAGAAGCTCTCCATCCTCAGGCTGATGCAACTGTAGAGCCTCCAAGTGATGAATCAGGAGATCCTTAGGCATGTATTGCCCTACCGCTAAGCGTTGTTCACCCTGACCTACTTACTCTATGTACACCCACTATAAATATCATCTCAAATATGGTTGTGATGAGTGCAGATCAAATGCATAATGTATCTGAAGTTGAGGGTCACCCGAGTTGCCCACATCTCATACCAACCCCGAAGAACTCAGCATACCACTCGCTTCTGCCGAATCAACCATCGTACCCGTGCATCTCATCGATATTCAGTGGCTTTGTTGGGATGTGCTGCAGGCCACAGAACTGTCTAACCAGACAGTCTACTTGGTGCCACTCAACAATAGTAAAGTACAAAAGCGGGCACACTACAGTAGTATAGGCTTCTGTAACACCCTATTACACTAAGCTTCACCCTATAGTCGTAAAGTAAATGTGATAAAGCATCACGACAGTTCTAAGACTCATACAATAGTATATAGTCAAAGAAATATTATAAACTAGAAGCCCGATAAGAAGAACAGGAAATCAAAGGGTAAAATCAGAAGAAACAAAGCGCAAAGCGTTCACACAAAAATAACTAAGGCGCGACGGCACGAAAAATAAACAAAGTATATAAAACCTTACAAAAGCTCAAAGATATACAAGGTAACAGATATAAGATAAACAATATATATATATATATATATATATATATATATATATATATATATATATAAAAACTCTGTTGTATCTTTTGTTTAATTAATCGGCCTAAACTCCACGGGCAGTGACTAGTTTCCTTTGACTATTGTATATATATATATACAATAGTCAAAGGAAACTAGTCACTGCCCGTGGAGTTTAGGCCGACTAATTAAACAAAAGATACAACAGAGTTTTTAAGTTAAAATAGCTACATCCTATCTCTTAAAGTTTTCAAAATAAAATCCTCTAAGGCATATATACAAAAAGGAGAGAGATAACTACAACAAAAGAAACAAAAGTAAAACTGGAGCCATCCTCCACTCTGTCACCATCCATAAAACTCACCAAGGTAGGTTACGACATGTATCTGAAAAATAACAACAATATATGGTATGAGAACTGGGGGTTTTTAGTATGATAACAGTGACCAATAGATAAGATATAAGGTTCTGAGAAGCCAAAGGCAATCCTAGAACTTTCCAAAGTATAACATTACAATACATTTTTTAATTCCATAAAGGGGGGATCTAACTTAAGGGATTTATACTCTAACAAATCACCACTGTCCCACAGTCTTCGCCAACCTATCCTTCATGTGATCCCATCACCACTGTCTACCGAACCTCCTTAATGCCAGAAGAAAACACAAGTAAATGCGAAAAAGTAAAACACAAGTAGGTTGCATATACAGTAAGTAACTCAAGTAGCAACTAAGCATGTTATACATAAGATGCAAATGATGAATGTCTATCCTATTGGCTGTGATATCACTTGTCAATTTAACTGTCAACCTGACACATCCCCTCGGGATGTCGCCTTTCTGTCACGTATATATATAAATAAGCGCCCTGGGATATAGTGCCCTATCACACTCTAACGAGATATAGTGCCCGAGCACACTCTTATGACATGAAAGGATACAAGCGGGAGATTGCCTTAGACCCCACATCTGAATGTAGGCAAGATTAATCATCGTCCCTACGATGGCGCCGCAATCTCGACAAGTGAGATTAACCAACCATCCTTGCCAGGCGCATAGCGACTTACCAATAATCTCATGAGTCTCAACCTTGACAGGCGGAATTAACCACCATCCTTGCCTGGTACATAACGATTTATCAATAATCTCATGAGTCTCAACCTCGACAAGCGGGATTAACCACTGTCCTTACCAGGTACATAACAATTTATCAATAATAATACCTCATTAGCTTTCCTTTTCTCAAATCATCACCAACATACCACTCCACTAACCCACTCTAGTTATTCCATCCACAGTACATTACAAACCTAAGTCATTGTCTCTAAACTCGTAAAAAAGTATCCTTTTAATCCACCCAATACACTCTCGCTCATCCCAAAGCCTAAACACTAGTTAAGGAATCTTAAATAAATGTTTCGGAGGTTTAGAAGACTAGAGGAATAGTTGAAAACTCAAAAATCTATTTTTTTGCAAAACAAAGTGGTCATGCGTACGCATACCTTCCGCATACGCATGGATGTTGAAATTGCATGTGCCGTGTGTGCGAGCCACCTCCCGCGTATGCGAGCATTTAAACAGAATGGCCAGCTCGCATCGCGTGCACCTGCTGCATATGCGAGATTTTCAAAAACGCCAATGTCACATACACAGGTCAGTGCCGTGTACGCGAGAGTACTGGGCAGCGTTCTATACTCACATCGTGTGACGCTGCCGCGTACGCATGCATACCAGATTCTTAGAAAAGCTGTTTTGTTGCAGAAAACTCATTTTTTCGACCAAATTTCAAACGCGCATAACTTTTTTGTTAAAAATTATTTTCCGTTCGTTCTTCGAATGTCATAAACTACACGAACCCAATTTCATTAAAAACTGATTTCACAAAATTTGAGGATTTGAAAACCAAATTATGGTCCGTCGAAGTTGGTTAAAAACATATTTTTAGCAAAATCCTCTAGTTTCCAAAACTCTCAAACCAAGTCAATATTTACCATACTAATCTTAATACTATACACTTCTACACATATCAATTACTCCTCATTATTTTCCAATCATCCAAACCTAATTTACCATACTTCTCAAATAAATCACCCTTATCCTCTATTATCAACTACCTTCACATTCTTACCTCCTCAATCATCATCCAAATTCAAAAATTATTATAAATCATCACCAAAAATTAGAATTTATCATTCATTCCATAGCCTCATAACAAATCTCAATCATATACATTAATTTCATTCACATGCTCATATCAAACCTCCATTCCACTAGTCACACACATTCTATTAACCAAAGCATGCAATTCAAACCTATCTTAAAGGCTACTAGCATAAGTTTTACACAACATTATATATTACCTAAAGAAAATCAAAACCATACTTTAGCCGATTTCTCCCAAACTTTCAAACAAGCCACCAAACTAAATCAACAAGTTCCAGCTACCAAAGCTCAATTCCAAGCACTCTAATTTGCCAATTCAACTCCAATCAACATGAATTCGAACTAATTTCAAGCAATATATTCAACATCAATACTAAGGTTCACAAAATCAACAAACTACAAGAGTTTAGAGTTTTCTCACCTTACCTACTGGTACTTGGGATGAAACCCAACAATCACCCAAGCTAGATTACACCTAAACAACCAAAATTATGAAAATCTCAATTTCTCCAAAACCAAATTTTGAATTTGTGTTAGGACAGAAAACTGGAGCAAGGGATTCAAGTTACTCATCACTTTGTTTAGATATAATTGAAGAGCTCGACGAGGCGAACGCGTGGCCATAAACAGTGCGACGATCAGAACTCTGGATCAAAAATTATGATCCAAGGAAGAAGAAGATGAATAGTGACAAAAAGGGTTTCACTCTCTTCTTCTCAATCTCAGCACGCCTCTCCCCCTCAATGTAAATAATGTGGTTGAAATGCCTCATGATCAAGCTTATAAATTGTGGGATTGGGCCCAACTTGGGCCTAGTTGAGTTTTTGGATTGTTTTGGTCCAACTTTGAGCCAAAACCTTTAAAATAAGTGCTCGATTTCTATTTTAAGTATTTTTATTTTCTTAAATTATAAAAATTTAGTTTCTTAAATTTATTTACTCATTAATTGAATTTTCAACCTATTTCGGACAATTTATTTATATTTATTTTATTTTAACTAAACGGCTAATTAATTTTCCGATTCTTATAGCTTCAACCTTTTTAGTCCTCTGCGGAATGATATCCTAGATGAGTGGGTTAGAATATGACATCCAATCAACCTGTTAAGACACCAAGAAACATGATATACACAAAGCAACATGATATAAGATTCAAATGTAAGTTCAAATATTACTTACATTGTAAATATTGATGCCATTGAGGATACGCTTTCACTGTCGAAGCCTTGTCTCTACTCTGTCGTTAAGTGGCTCCAACCCCACCCACCTATAATATCACGAGTATTTAGAAATCATACAATTATAAACACTAACTTAAGAAATGACAAAGCAAAACACATAAGGCAAGAGTACTTCTCAATCAGTAGAAATTGGCGCTGGTCAAAACCATCGGGTCGACATAAACATATATGATGATATGCCTAAGAGAGAAGCAATCCACAACATCCATCCACGTTTTGCTGTCTATAAACTGTGGCACAGCACATTTGGCGAAACAGCCACGCCAGTGCAGCTGAACCCCATGATAACTTCTCACATCAGTTAAGGTCTTCCAATAGAGGTAGCCACTTCATGTGAACGCGAGAGTCAAACGCGCTTGGAAACAAAATGCCTCCAATGATTTGCATGATGTGTCCTCTTGTGTACTACAACAGGCGCTTCTCTGTTAGTTGAGCCTCTAATTGCCCACAAATAATATAACGAAACCATGTGAGATTGACAATCCACTTGCTCGGTGACTGTCTATCATTGGGTCCCGGTACAACACCTAATAGTTGCTGATAGAGGTCTTCAATAAAACTGCTCCCACCCATCGATGTAGCCGCTGACTGGATTTCTATCTATGTTGAGTCCCAACTGATACGCCACATCCTGCAACGTGACAGTCATCTCTCCACAGGACAGGTGAAAAGTATGAGACTTAGGATACCATCTCTCGATCAAAGCAGAGAACAATGCCCAGTCATGGTCCCACTCTAATATATATGCCACATGCTCAAATCCAACGCATCTAAGGTGTGTCCTGATTTTCTTGGGCAGACACGGTAGTAAATTCTTTCTCATACACAAGATTTGGAGACCCAAACAAAAAAAAAATTAATGAGGCAGATAAAATGGAGGACACAAGTAATAATTGTAAGACCCAGAACTTTTGAGAAGTCTTATTATGATCAAGTCTCAAATCATATAGTTATTTATAGCCTTAATTTTAGAAATTATTTTATCAGAGATAATTAAGGCAATTTTTGATTTATTGGATTTGAGACGAGTTATGATTATTATCCAATTTTATAATTATTGGGTTATTTTCTATATTTAAATTATAAAGTTGATAGTTATGAAATAATAAGGATTTTATATGATATGGACTAAATAATCAATATTTTAATATATTGATATTGCTGTTTTGGAAAATAGAGAAATTAATTATATTATTTCTAAATTTTGGATTGGACATTTTATTGAAAATAAAGTGTGAAATTGAGGAGCAAATAGTATTTCTATACATTAATTTTGTTGGATTAAAATTTGTTCCTAATTACTATGTTACCTCTACTTTTATTTGAAATTACAAAATTACCATTGAACCCAATTTTACCCTAACCCTAAAAACCCTACCCGGTTCCCCTGACCCGGTTTCCCCAAACTGCTACAGCCCTCCTTTCTAACAAGCAGCGGCAATACACAGTTTCCTTTGATTTCCATGAAAGAAAGAAGCTAAAGCAGAGAGAGAGAGAGAGAGGCTGAGTGCGGCAGAGGAGAGTGAGGAAGCCACCGCTCAAATGGTCACCGTCGAACCCGCCATCGCGCCGCCGTCCTGCTCAACGCTGCCGTCCCATCTTGCCGCGTCGTCGTGCCACGCCTTGAGGGCTGTCACGCAAGGAAAGAGAGGAGAGAACGTGCCGCCGCTCCCTGCCGTCGACCCCCGTCTCGTCGTCGCACCACCGTCCCCGTACCGCCGTCATTCGGTCCATCCGCGAGTCGCCGAGCCAGGCTAAGAGCAAGGGAGACGCGCGAAGGAGAGAACAGATCTGAGACCGAGCTGAGGTCCAACCACCGCGTCGGAGTCCATCCGCGTCGCCGTCGTACGCGCCGTTGCCAGTCGTGCCCACTCTGCCACCGTGAAGCCCAGCTGCTGTTGGGAACCTTGTCGCTGCTCATGGGGTGCGTCGGTAAGCCTCTGCCGCCGAAAAACGTCACTGCTGCACCGGCCACCGCCGCAGGTGACGCTGTTGGAAAGGGGAGCTGCGCCTCTGTGTTTGTGGCTGCCGGAGAAGTGGTTGTGGCTGCCAGAACCACACCGGAGCTTCTGGCCGTCTCTGCCACTTGAGACTCCCGCTGCCGTCGCCGGAAAACGCCTCTGCCGCCGTCGAGATCCAATGCCGGTAAGGGTTTCGAATTTGGTTTTCGTTTCTTGTAAGATTCTGGAGTTTTATTGTTACGGCATGTTGGTTTTAGTCACCGTTGCTGGAGTCGGGTCGCCGCAGGGCCACCGTCCAACCAGTTCAGAGGGCACTGCGGTCCGGTTCAGCCGTTCTTAGTTTCAGTAAGTATTCCTATTTCGAGAGCCTCGCGTTAGTATTCTGTTGTGTACGGTTAATGAATACGAGTTTTGATAACGTGGTTAATGAATACGAGTATTCTGTTGCTATGGTTATTGCGAACGTGACTGGGAGCTGAGGTTTTGGTTGCCGTCAGTTCGGGTTGAGGCGGAAAGGACTCTGTGAGGCGTTTGGATTATGGATTTGCGTTTTGAGGTAGGGGCGCTTTCCGAAAACTATATTTTGTATATTGGAATTATTACATATGGGTACTGATGTGAGAATGTGTATTTGGTGATTGTATCAGTCCTATGTATGGTTTGGTTGTTTTGTATGATTATGGGTGTTAGTTTAACTCGACTGTTGTGTGGCTTTGTGAAACGAAATGCTTTTGACATTGATTCTTTTAAAGCTTTGAGATCGAGTTGAATCCGTTGGGGATTGATTTGAGTTGAATGGATTTTCTTGAGAATATGTAAAATAGAATACACTCTTGATTTCAGCCTGGCTAGCTTTAAATGATCTGGCTTTTGATAAATGATTGTTGCTGAACCTTTTCTTTAAAGCTTTAGAAATGAGTTTATTCGGCTGATAATGATTTGATGTTGAAACGGTTTTCTTGAAATATGAAATTGAGATGACTGTTGGATTTTGGCTTGCCTTGAACTGATTTTGGAAATTGGGCTGTTGAAAAGGATTGTGAAACGATTTAGTTTGGACCCGAACCGGGTGGCAAAGTCCAAGTTTTAGGGGAGGTGCTGCCGAAATTTCTATAAAATCCGAGTCTTTATTGAAATGTTGTCTGGCAAATGATGAGTTAAAGACTTCTACTATTTTATTTGAATTATCAAGAAAAGGATGATTCATGCTTTCGAAATGGGTTAGTAAAGATGGAAATTGTAACTTAGTCTTGCTTCTTAAGAAAGGCATTGTATCTCTTTCAGGAGAAAGTTATTTAGATAAAACTTGTGTTTTAAAGCTGTTTGAATGTGAAAAGGGTTTAAGCCCTTGAATTTGACTTGGAGGTTTCAATTAAAGAGATTTCAATGACTTTGAAAGAACTTGAATGTCTAATGACAAGTTTCATTTTGAAATGTTTTGAGAAAGGTTTTAAGTACTCTTTGAATTCTGAATTCTTGCAAGACTAAAATAATTTTGAACAGTTGAAACGTTCTAGAACTTATCACGGGGATTGAAGTTGGTTTTGCCTAAGTAAAGGAAACGGCTTTGAAAGAAGTAAATGATTACATGACTCGGTTTGGCTTAGATCCTATTTTATTACTCAAATCGGAAAGCCAATGTTTTAATGATTTTAAATGAATTTGGCGAAATGAGTTATGTTATTCTCCCCTAAAGACTTGGGACTCTGCCGAGAAACCTTTGTTATAAAATCCCATTGTTGGATGGGTGATTTTGAATATCTCAAAGAGGCTTTTAACTTGCCATGATTATGGAAGTTTTGGAAAGAGGATGCCGAGAGTGGCATTGTTTTAAAAGGGGAATTTACCTTGAGTAAAAGCGGCTTATGAGCCTGAGATAATTTGAGAAATGAGATCTTTAAAGCCAAGGCTGAAAAGAGTTGAAACTTGATTTCAAAGTGAAATGAATTGAGAAAATGATTTATGGCTTAAATGCCGATTTCATGAATTTGATATTTTGAATGTGGAAGTGCTGTTTTGTTAAGAGCCGAAATGGCTGTGTATGTTTATACATATTGATTGGTTCTGGATTGAACCGTGAGCCGGAATGGCTGTGTATGATATGAATATTGGCTGGTTCTGGAATGAACCGTGAGCCGGATGGCTGAGATGGATGTTGATCCATGGATGAGATTGATTGCATGTTTATGCTGAATCATTGATAAATGTGAATGTTGCACTTCCACTATCGGAGATAAGAGTTTCCCTGGGAGGAAGCAGTGGCTAGCCACCACGTGCTCCAGGTTGAGACTCGAAGCTCTTTTGACCCTATGTCGTAAGTGTGGCCGGGCACTGTGAAAGCCCGGATGAGCTCGCCCCCGTAAATATTCACCAGTGAGGGTGATGGATATGGATCATGATTATGATCAAGTTTATGATGAGTATAACTCGAGTTGGGGATGCGCGACAGAGGGACAGTCCAATGGTTAGCTACCAGGACTTGTCGGGTTGACTCTATAACCGACAGATGATATCATCAGCCACTAGGGACAGACATGCATCATATGCATCTATGTGACATTGTTTGGGTGTGCATATTATACTTGGTGTGCCTATGTGATTAATTGCTAATTGTTCTACTTGCAATAAATATTTGTTTGTGCTTGCATCTTCCTATTTGTGTTTGCTATTGGGACTCTGTTGGATTGTGGTAATTTGGTTGATTGTTGGATTGTTTGGGCCTAGGATCGTGGTTGGATTGAGATGGACCGATGGTTGGTTTCGGTTTTGTGTTTCTGATTTGGAAAAATGTGAAAGGCTATTTGGTTCAGCATGGTTAAACCTTTTTGAAAGACTTTTGGGTTTTTGAGAATTGAACGGTTCCTCTTTTAGAAAAGATTTTCGACTTTACTTTTATTGTAAACCGTTGTTTTTGAAAAGAGGCATAAGACGGTTATTAATCACTGATACGGTTTATCTTCACGTATCCTATTACGGTAATTCCCAAAAACCCTCTACTGAGAACCCTTTCGAGGATGATGTTCTCACCCCCTACATTTTTCCCCTTTCAGGATATGGGCGCAGAAGTTACGAAGAGCTTATTTAATTGTTGTTGTGATGCTCTGATTTGTTTTAGTTATGGTTTATTGTACCCTCGCCTTTATCTTAATATATTCTGTAAGAGGGATAGGAATTGTATTGGGTAATGCTTGTAATATTATTTATATATGTATATGTATATATATATGGATGTAATCTTTATGAGTTTTTGAAAGTGTATTGTATGTACGGATGTATGTTGTATAACGAAAGTATTTTTGGGAGCGGCATTGCGGTTTAAAGTTTCAAACAGGCTCATATTTTAGTATTAAATAGTATAAAAGTCGTCGTAATGTCCGAGCTATCAGAGTTGCGCAGCCAGAAGCGTGAGCTTTGGTAGTTAGGGTGTTACAATAATAAGATAAATTTTAAACATATAAAAAACATAAATTGTAAGGTATGCCACTCAATCAAGTTTACTAGCAATATGATCAAACCGATCTCGTCTATAAAGAATATCCTTGTAGCCTAACATGTTTTGTTCCATCAAACTATACTATAATAAAAATAAATTAGAATAAATTAATTTAAAATTAACTAACTTTTTATCAAACATATTAGAAATAAATTCAAATACCTGTCATATATAATTTAATTCTAAACCATAATTAATTCAAATAAAATACTAATCTAAATAAAATTTTGCATTAACTAACATCTATTAATCTCCTACTATAACTACATAATCGTTTAACATATCTAATATAATATGACTTAAGTTAAATATAACAATATTTATTTTATCTAACAATAGAATACTATTTAAACTAACTATATGTTCTAATTATTAAACTAAATAATTATTTTTATAACAATTGCTTTTACATGCAATTCATTCTAACTAAATAAATATATTAACATTATAAAATAATATAAGAATAAATTAACTTAAAAGAAATAGAAGAACAAAATTACCTGGAGTTGACGAATTGCAAAAATAAAAAAGTTGAAAAGAGTCAAAATAAAAAGTAAGAAAGAATAAAAGTGAAGAGTGAAGAGTAAAAAGTGAAAAGTGAAGAAAGAGATTACGAGTTTATATATTTGGGTGAACCTGCTTAAAGTTCACCAAAAAGTACAGTGAAGTTTACGAATTACCTAAAGTTCGCCAAAGAATACGACAAACCTTGTGAAAATGATGAGATTTGTCAAGGAAAATGACAAATTTGTACTAGGCATTAAAAAAAATTGAATATAAAAAAATAAAGTGAGATTTATTTTTATTTAAAAATGAAATAATTTTTATTTTATTCTAGAAAAAATCAAAATCTAACTTTGCACTTTAGTGAGTGAAATGCGATATTTTTATTTCAAATTTTCTCTTCATACATAGTGTTCACCATATAAAATATAGACTCTATTGTATAGACATTTATCTTCCAATATCAACATCAACAACAAAAAATTATTATCTCATTCGATAAGTAAATCTGCTACATGTCTACATTATATTTCATCCATTCTTTAGTTAAATATATATTCTGTCAATTTTTTTTACATATCTAAAGCATATATATATATATATATATATATATATATATATATATATATATATATATAATTTCATTAAATTAGTATTCAATATACCTTTAGCTATAACCAATTTTTTAATTTAAATTTAAAACTTTTAAATTTTTGAATCACCAATCGAAATAAAACCAATTAAAAAAGGGAGCCACTTAAATAAAGACGTTTAAAACATCTTTTTTTAAAGATGTTTTGTAATAATTAAAATTTAACATATATAATTGATTAAACCGTGTTATTTTTGTCAAAATTAGCCTAGACAAATTAATTTGACTGAAACAATAGTGAATCAAATCTTAAATTGATCTAAATTAATATAATTTTTTATAAAAAAGGCTACAATATCCTTATTACAGAAAATAACTAAAATACTCCTATTATATATATTAATTTTGAGAATTCTTCCTTCTCTGCTATAATAGAGTTAGGATTTAGAATTTTCAATATATATATATTAGTCATTTTCTATAATAAGGATATTGTAGTCATTTTCTATGAAAAAATAATATTAATTTAGACTGATTCAAGATTTGATTCACAATTTTTTTCGGTCAAATTAATTTGTCTGGCCTAATTTTGACAAAAATAACATGATTTAATTAATTATATGTGTTAAATTTTAATTATTAAAAAATATCTTTAAAAAAAGACGTTTTAGACGTCTTTATTTGAGTGACTTCCAGAAATTAATTAACTGTCAACACGGATAATTAAAATAAACAATTATTTAGTAATTAATAATACTATTTAAATTAATTTTTATGTTAACAAATAGGAGGACATGTAAATATAAAATTCTACCAATTTTATCTTAAAAACACACACACACTGCACACTGAACCCTTCTGGCTTCTGAATCTCCGTTTCTGTATATATAGCCCTCGAACATTGGTTGTATGAACAGTCAATTAGATAGCTTTAACTACAAGCTAACCGAAATTCATAATGTAAGATATTATATATATCATCAATGTATTATATACAATTGCAATTTAATACAATTTTATCTTTTTAATATAAATATACGATTAATAAGAAACAACATCTTGTTTGCCCTCCCTCCCATTATACATTATTTACAGTTTCGGATGCATCTATATATATATATATATAGGTAGTTCTATGGACACTTGCGTTTGCCGCCATGGGTGGTTTGGGCGTAATAGCAAGGGCAGGTTTCATAGTTTCCAGAAGTGCCTGGTGGTACGCAGTTACATCTTTGACAGCATGTGTTGCACGATCTCTTGCATAGATTTGGATGCGATGATTTGCTGCATCTAAAATCACATTTCCCTTTGCAATCTGATTAAATTCATCATCAATTTAATTATTATTAACTTTATCTCTTTCATATATGCATATTTCGTATTTAACTAATAATTCAATTCGTACCTATCTTTGGACCGGGAACAGCCCCCTCCACTGTTGGTACCTCCTGTATAACACGAAACATATGATCATATATATAATATGAAATTAACTTCATGTTATTATATAGAAAAAAAATCAATGAATGTTTAATACCGATTTATCAGCGGCGTCGACACTAAGTTGGAGGAGGAGAAAGGATAGAATAAGGGAAGCAGCTAGAAGCTTAGAGAGGGCCATGGTTTATTTTTATTATATATAGTAAGTATATGCCAAATTAAATAAGAGTTCGAATAATAAATAAATAATTATTGATAAGTGCGTGGAATGAAGAAACGACAAGAACCCATTGTATTTATACCAAAAGAGAGAAGGCCATAAACCGAAGGGAAGTGTCTTATGAACCTATCATTTTGGATATGCTCCATTTTTTCCTCTCTGTTTCTTGTTTTCCCTTCTCCTCTCTCTTCTTTGTAGGAGAAAACAAAGGTGAAGGTGGTATCCACACAAAGTTCTGGCTTTACTTAACATTTCTCTAAATAGAAGATAGGCGCTAGTATAGCTAGCAATTAATTTAGATATCCAATAGCAGCATTGATTAACATTGCGAACTTATATTTTTGGAATGTATGTAATTAATCCATCCAAGAATATTATTCTTACACATTAGAAATTATTTATTAATCCTTTTTTTAGAAATTAATTAATTAAAAATAAAAATTAGAGTAATTTTTTAAATAAATTCTAAAAATTTTTAAAATCAGACACTTTAGTCCCTCAAATTTTAAAATACACAAAATAATCCTTAACGTTTAATTTATTTCTATTAGACAATACAGTCTTCCTCCATTAGTAAAACGTTAACTGGTACGTTTTCTTTTCAATTTTCAACAAGCTAATGTCATAAAGGGTCATATATTTAATAGATATAAATAAAAAAACCAACATAATATCCTTTTCTAGTAGAACTACGGTTACTTAAGCGTGGTTTTCATGTGGAGAGGATATTTATGGCATCATAAATTAATAAATTTTAATCTCTAAAATTTTTAGTCCTTTCAAATTATTATATATAATTATTTTTAAATTAATAATTTTAGTTTCTAAAATATTTGGCCTATTTATCTCAAATTTAATTATTTATATACAAAATTTTTTTATATATTTTCAAAATAAATTATAAATTATTTTTAGAAAGATATTTTTTTAAAAACAAAATAAACGAATCCTATTTATTTTTCACCATACAAGATATTAATTTAATTCATTTTAATTTATAGACATCATATTCCATTATCATTATTCAATGATGAAAAAGAAAATGAATTATCACTAGAAAAAATTTTGGTTAAAACGGCAGTTTTTTAGGATAATTACGGCTATTTTAACCGCTCTTATTCCCAAAAATAGTATTTTCAAAAAAACGTTATAATTTTGGGCGACATTTGGGATATTATGGTAGTTTTCGAAAAATTACCATAATTTTTATGGTTTAAAATGACGGTTTTCTCCATGTTTAAAATGACAATTGAAACCACCATTTTAACTAGATAAAATGACGATTTTTTCATAATGGTGGTTAAAATTTCCATTTTAATCCAATAAAATGGCATATTTTATATTTAAAATAGCGGTCAAAATCGCTGTTTTTATCCGATAAAATGGTAATTTTTTATTATTTAAAATAGCAGTTAAAAGCACAATTTTTAATAGTTAAAAAGGTAATTTTTACTCATTTTAAAACCACAATTTTAACCATCATTTTTATCTAATTGAAATGGCAATTTTATGCCATTTAAAATGGCAATTTTAATCATTATTTTTAAGGATAAATATTGTTTGGTCCTTAAATTTTAGGATCAAAATCAAATTCGTTCTCAATGTTATTTTGGATTTAAAATCGCCCCAACGTTTTATTTGGTATCAAAATCATCCTTTTGACTTTTTACGGGCAAAAATACCCTTCACCATCATCACCTTTACCACCACTAACACCACCTCCCTTACTCCCACTAAATACCAATAATCAAATTCAAGAACACCAACAATAACACATTATTCAAATTCAAAAACTAACAATATCAAATTCAACAACAAAATCAACACACAACAATAATGAAATCAGAAAAATAACAAATCAAATTCAGAAGTAGAAGCAGAAGCAAAACAGAAATAAAGCAGAAGAAAAAGCAAACACAGACGCAAAAGCAGAAGAAGCAGATGCAGATGCAGATGCAGAAACAAAATCAGAAGCAGAAGTAGAAGCCAAATCGGCGAGGTGCAGCGGCGAGGACGCGAAGTGGCGGCGAGGACGCAAAGTGGTAGCAAGGTCAGTAGTAGCGACGACAGTGGCGGAGCGCGATTCCCTGGCTCGTGTCTCCTCTCTCCCTCGCGAGCACCCTCTCCCTCTGGGTCTGATTCCCGACGGCAACGGCGGCTCCAAGCTTCGCCGGCGCCGTCCCCCCTTCCCCCTCTTCTTCTTTCCACTCATCTTCCCCTCCCCTCCCCTCTTTCCCTTCCCCTCTTCCCCCTCTTCTTTTACCCTTTTCCTTTCTCTCCCCCTCCCCCCATCCTTTCCCCTTTTCCTTCTCCGCCCCGTTTTCTTTCTTTTTTTTAAGGTAGGGATAATTTAGTAATAAAATTAAAAATTTTATTAAAAAAGACGATTTTAATACTAAATAAAATATTTGGCACAATTTTAGATAAAAAATAACATCGGAGATGAATTTGATTTTGACCCTAAACTTTAGGGACCAAAAAAATACTTACCCCTTATTTTTATCTATTAAAAGCTCGATGATGGCAATAACAACGGCGTTGCTTACTGTGGCAAGGTGATAAATGTAAGAACCGTGATTAATTGACCGTTTAATTAAATTAAATTAATTGCCCAAAATACGATCCAAAAATTTAGAATATTAATTAGAAAATATAAATATGATAATTTGACTCAGTAGATTTTTTTGAGTTGGAAAATGTAATTTTTTTCGGAAAATTGCGTAAAAATACGTACCGATAAATTAACCGGCAATACCGGCTTAAGTCTGTCTAGTATTGTGCAAAAATGATAAAAACAGTAGAAAAAGTTAGAAAATAAATTAAAGTTAAAAATCGAATGCTAATTTTAAAGTTTTGGCCCAAAATTAGGATAAACGAGCCAAAAACGCTAACGAGTTGGACCAGGCTAAAGTTGGGCCCAAACCCAACATATATAAAGCCATTTAAGTGACCATTTCAGCCACTTTTAACACCAAGCAGCAGCAGCAACGTGAAATTGAGAGAAGAGAGGTAGGTTCCACAAAATACTATTCATCTTCAACTTCATTCAACCATAACTTGAGCTACAGTGCTCCGATTCTCATGCTGTTTACGGCTATGCGAAGCTCTCGCCGAACCCGTCACTTCTAGCTAGGTATTGTGGTAAGCTTCTTATAAATCTGTGCCCAGTTTTTTGCCCTAAGAAATTCAAAAATTTAGGTTTTGGATTTGAGTGAGTTTTGTGTTTTGATTGATTATGTGGTATTTAAGGTTGGGATATTGGTGGTTTGTGCCTCAAACACCATCGGAAAAGGTAAGGAAACTCTTTGCCTTGTGAAATTGTGATTTTGATAACTCTATGTTGATTTGTGGTAGTTGATATAGTTTTAGTTGAGTTCTTGCAATTGTTGGAGTTGATTTGGTGCTTTGAAAGTGAGATTGGTGATTTGTTGGTGATTGAAAGCTTGTTTAGACTCAAAGTGGTATTTTGTGCATATTGAAAATCGGTCAAGGTATGGTTTCGGTTTTCTCTATGTAATATATAATATTTCTGGACACTTAGACTAGCGGACTTTAGGATAGGATTGAATTGATTGTTGGAAATTGTTGAATTTGATAATGTATGATGGTGTTGTTGATTTTGATGAATTATGGTGTTGAACTTAGAAGTTGTTGTTGATTGTTGAAATAGAGGTTGAAATTGATGATTATGAGTGTTGATAATAGTTGTGAAACTTATTGATATTAATAAATGTTGGAAATGGTGATATAATGCCTTGTGTGGATTAATTGTGAATTGGAGGAAGTAAATGAGAATTTTTGGATGAAATTGGTGGGATTGCATGTCAATAGGTTGTGGAATAAACTGGAAGGTATATAGATATTATTTAGGTCCATTGGAACTGTTTTAGGTGTAGGATATTTGGTTTTGGTTGTGAATTTTGGAAGTTTAGAACCTTGTTAACTTTGGTAAAAATCAGTTTTTGGTGAATTTTGACGGATCATAACTTGAGCCTCAGTTTTCAAAATTTGTTAAAATTTGTATTAATTAAAATTTCATTTAAAGATCTTTAAATTGATATAAAGTTTAATGAAAATGAATTTTTGTAGAGGGAGTTATGACTGTTTAAAGTTTGGTGCCAAAAACTGAATTTTGCAACTTTGAAATTTTTCTGGGTTTGGTGAGAGTTGCGTACGCAACATGGTGCACGCGACGCGACCAACCCATTCGGGTTGGACATTTCGCATACGTGAGGTATTGCATGGGTATACGAGCTATTCAAAAATGAACCCTTGCGTACGCGAACTGTAATACGCGACACGAGAAACCCATTCGGATTGGGCATCTTGCATACGCGAGCAGAGAGTTGCGTACGCGACCACCCCTTTTTCAATAGCATGCGTCGCGAGGCAGGGGCTTGCGTACGTGAGACCCCTGTTTTACTGAAACATGATTTTTCTCTGTTTTCAAAGGTTCTCCTACTTTCTAAAAGTCCTTCAAAGGCTAATTAAGAGTATTGTCTAATATTTAGGCTCTAATATTACTAAAGATAAGTTAGTGAATTATTTTAGTGAATTTCTATGTGAATTTAGAAAATGAAGACTTAGGATTCTGGAGTATTGATGGTGGATTAGTTGAGAGAAGTGATATGGTACTGTAAAGACGACTGGTATGATGAAATTGTGGAGTTGTGGATTTGATGATGCTTTGAGACGAGTCTAGGACTCAGAGTGGACTGAGTACTGAAAATGATTTCTGAAAACCACTGATTATTTTATACTGAGATTATTGAGACGCTATGCACCTGGCAGGGATGGTAGGTTAATCCCGCCTGTTGAGGTCGCGGCGGCAGCGGAAGGGCTGTGGTTAGTCCCGCTTACGTTGAGATGTGAGGTCCGTGGCAAGAGTATCCCGCTCGCATCCTTTTGGAATCACTAGAGTGTGCAGGCACTATATCCTGGACCGTGTTCTGTACACGATATCTTGGGGGTTCCCATTCTGAGACCAAAAGGCGACATCTCCATGGGGATGTGTCAGGTTGGCAGTTGAATCGACAATGTGATATCACAGCCAAATAGGACAGGCATTCATCATGTGCATCTTCTATCTATTTGTTTGCTTTGCCGACTTGAATTGCTTGCTTAATTGTATAACATGATTAATTGCTTCTTGAATTTCTTGATATACATGTTATACTTGTGGTTTACTTGCATTATTATTACTTGTGTTTTCTACTGGGAGTGAGGAGGTTCGGAAGGCGGTGGCGATGGGATCGCATGGTGGTTAGACTGGTGAAGACTGTGGGACAGCGGTGAACTGATAGATAGAAATCCCTTAGGATAGTTACCCCATTTCATAAAGGATTTAAAGTTATGGTCTTAATTTTAGTTATGCTTTAAGTTGAATCTTATGATTCATATGAAGCTCTAGGATTTCCTCTAGCGTCCTGAGGTCTTATATCTTACATTACTGGGCACTGTTACCATACTAAAAACCTCTGGTTCTCATTCTATATTTTTTTGTTATTTTTCAGATGTAGGTCACAACCTACCTCGGTGAGTTGCCTGATGGTGACAGAGCAAAGGACCTTTATCATGTTTTGGAGTCTTTTGGTTATTTTGAATTGTTCTCTCACTTTTGTATTTATATTTGCCCTAGAGACTTGCTTTGAGAGAGATATTCTGTATATGCTGTTTTAACTTTCAAAACTCTGTATGTTTGTATATACTAGTCGGCTTAAACTCCACGGGCTTCGGCTAGTTCCTTATGACTATTATATCCTCTTATATATTTATATTTTGTTATCTTATAACTTTATCTTGTGCCTTAAGTTTGTAGCTTCGTATGAACGTGTTGCATTTTTGTAACTCTGTTTTTGAGCATATTCCTTCATTCGATTTCCAGAATTATTATTCCTTCTATACATATTTATGTATAAGCCTTAGGATTGTCGTGACCTCTAATTAACCTTTGCTTTACGGCATGAGGTAAGACTTAGGGTAATTATGGTGTCACATTTAGTGGTATCAGAGCAGTTCATCCTCATGAGCCTGAGGGATGGATCGATTGTGCTTCATTGTCTTCTGGGTCATTTTTTTCTTTCATGCTATTTAGGTTATCTGCTTGATATATGTATAGCATGCTTGTTTGTGAGTGCCTTTTTGGGATAATTGAAGCACTAGGCTTTTGATATTGAGACTGATCACCTTGATATCGATTGTTTGGTATCGATAGGACCCTGAATGGTGACTCGTAGACAAGGCCAGACAGGTACTCGAAGAGATTGTAAGGATAATCAACCCCCTAACGACCATGCCGGGTTTATGGCCACGATGACTAACTTGGCTAACTCTATGCAAGTGAACGCTACTGCCGCGATTCAAGCTGTGGAAAGGATAGGACGCCAGCTAGAACTAGGTACGGAGGAGGGACTGGGACCAATTTGGATGGTGTCCTGATGGCACTAATCGCTTTCTGGAAAGTTGATCCCCCCAATTTTCAAGGGAACAACAAATCCTGCTAAAGCAGATGACTGGTTCAAAGCTGTGGAGTGTGCACTACAAACTTAACATGTCCTGAATAATCAGTTCATGGAATATATGACTTATTAATTAGTAGGAGAAGCTCAGCATTGGTGACAGAGAGAGTGTCAATTTTTACAACTACATAATATGGATATTCCGTGGGAGCTATTTCGGACTGCTTTCTACAAGAAGTATTTTCCTGAATCAGTAAGAAAGGCCACAGAGTTAGAGCTTATGCAGCTGAAGCAAGGTTCAATGTCTGTGGCCGAGTATACGAGTAAGTTCAAGGAGCTCTATGGGTTCTCAAGGGTATATCGAGGAGCCCCTGAGTCCTATGAGGGTTGGAAGTGCATAAGGTACCAAGGAGGTCTGAGGGAAAACATTATGAGTGCTGTAACTCTATTAGAGATTCGAAGATTCTCTAAATTGGTGAACAAGAAAAGAATTGTTGAAGATTATGCCAAGGAGATAACGTTGGTGAGAGATGATCATGGTAGTACTAGTAGCAGAGGTCATGGAAAGTATGTTCCATCAAGAGGCCAGAACTTCAAGAAGGGTAGATACCCCTCACCGGTCCCAAGGTCAAGGGCATATTGGAGAGACTAACCATGACCAATATCACCAGGCAAGAGGGGGAGGTAAGTAGGTGCGGGCTCAACAAGAGGAGCTAAGGTTCCCGAGGTGTGGGAGATACCATCCGGAAGCGCCGTGCATGGCTAGGTTCAGTGGATGTTACCACTGCAGATTGTCAGGGCATATCTCTATATGTTGTCCTTATAGGAAAGACCAAGGTGCGGACCGGTCTTAGCGACGGGGTTAATGATCTCCATTTTGAGGTAACGAATGATAACCGAGTTTTAATTACACTGTAGGATGTTGTAACCCGACTCTCCTTACTAACTTATGATGGGACAAGGATTTAAAACTAGGAATATCAGATTAAACGTCAGGCTTAGGACCAGAGTTGAGCTTAATTTTATTTTATGGAACATTGCCGTTAGGGCTGGCCAAACTTAGCATCGGAGGAACCAATGGGAGAACATAGTTTTGGTGGACGCATCCAAGCAATTTGGATTCTTAGTGACAACTAATTAGAGTGGCGCAGCGGAAGGCATGAGAGAGCATTGACGCGGTAGAGTTATGAAAGATGAAGTATCTTAACAACTTGAATTAGGTTGGTGATATTAAGTAGCCGAATACTTCGTGAAAGGAGGGACAGTTGTAGCTGAGGGTTATATACTCTTGGCGGTGAATGCGACTCTGCATGGATTACCGATGGTTGAACAAAGTGACTATGAAGAACAAGTATCCGTTGCCGAAGATAGATGACTTAATGGATCAGTTGCAAGGATCTAGAGTGTTTTTTTTAAATTGATTTAAGATCCAGTTACCATCAGATAAAGGTGGAGGAGGATGGCAATGGAAGACCTAATACAAGAGAGAGATTACTCATAAATGTGTATGACCCAATCTGTCTTTCTTTTGTAATCCGAGTTGAAGTACTTTATTCAATGATCCTTCTTGATAATAAATTTGAACGTTTTCCTAAATTAAACCCTTACTTTCATGTATCCTCGCCTGAAACTCGTACCCCTTGACGTGAGCCTAAACTCGTTTCAACCCAATCAAGTGTGAGGGAGATTACTATTGAGATAAACCATCAGCAGAGACATATTTTGATTTAATGTGCCTTATTGTTTCTTCCAAAGATTCTTAATTTGGAATTTCTTTCTTGAGGTGCACTTTAATTCTCATTCTGGTGCATTTTCTTATTTCCTACAACATTGTCTGATCACAACAAAATGTATCTTTTCAATTTCTTGCGAATACCATTTGAAATTGTTTGCTCTCTTTTGAGCTTGGTATTCCTTCAGATAGTTTGACTCATTTTGACCTCACATGCAATCCTTAGATGCAACCATCGATATATTAGTTCCTTAGGATACGAATTTTGAACAGGAAGGATGAACTTGTGAGCGTGCAACATTACGAGGAGTTGTGAAGCTTTGTTTTTTCCAATGGTGTTACCTATAACTAAACTGACACACAAGGATGCCCCATTGGTATGGATGTCAAGTTGTGAGAAAAATTCCTCAAGAATTTGAAAGAAAGATTAACTACAGAGCCAATGTTTGTGTTGCTGAAACTCCGTGAACCAGTTAGGATCTACGATGACGCTTTATTGGAAATCTTGGGGTGCATTCTGATGTAACATTAGGAGGTAGTGGTTTATGCGTCATGACGATTGAGGCCGTACGAAGTGAATTCTTTGACTCTTGATCTGGAGTCTACTGCATTGTGCTATGTTGACGATGTGGAGCGAGGAGGAAACTACCTCTATGGAAATGGATGAAACTACTAAAAGACTAGGATTTTGAGTTAAGCTACCACATAGAGATGTCCACGTTTGATTTTGGTTTTTACATGTAGACTCTATGATGATTGATATAACATTTGGTACCTGGTGAATTATTTAAGTGCAGAGGCAAGTAGAAAATGAGAAAAATAAGTGGGCATGAATTTAGGCTTGAAATTTTATTGGGTTTGACTATGAGTGGAATTTGAGTTTAGTTATGATAGGTGAAAATTCATTGGTTGTTTAGTACGTCAAGTTGTAGTGTTGCACTTAAAGATGAATAACATGAGTAAGTATCCTAGTTGTTGTTAAAGTCCTAGGTAATACAATTATTGAGATGGAGGATTTAAGGAGACCTTGAATTAGGTATAGAGATGATATAAGGCCCTAAGTTATGACTTAGTCTTAGGATGAGCGTAAACCCTATTTAGGTCAAATTGAGAAAGTTTAGAAGTAAGCTTAGGTTTTGTAATCTGATAATGATGTATGACTTGATTGAATAATTGGATTAGTTAATTAATTAGTGGTTGAAAATCAGAGTGGCGTAGCAGAAACTTGTGAAATATAATGTCACATGATAGTTGTAAATAGAGGTAGTAGAAGGGTGACTAGACATATCTTAAGCTTGAATACTTGAAGAGTTTAGTGGGTTAAGGTAAGTAAGGATTTCTAAGAAGCTAAGTTTAATTGTGGCTGTAAGATTAGAATAATTTGGGATAGGTTGTGGACACGAGGGTAGGTGAATGATTGAGATTTGGGTGGTAGGTAAGTGCAATTATCGTGTTTGAAAGATAAGGATTGCAATAATTGATCATGATTATTTTGGGTTTAGATTGAAATAGAAAATGATTTATTTGAAAGGCGAATTTGGAACATATTGAGTTGAAATGCTGATGAGGTATTGAGGTTGAATTAAGGGAAGCTAAGAGTGAGAAGGATAAGTACAACATAGACTTGAATTCGGTTAAAATAGGGCATTATAAATAAAAATGAAGGATGTAGATAGGAATTTGAGCTGACATGGAGGAATGGTGAGAGATAGATTTAAATTGAGGGAACATGTAATGGTGATGATGGGTGAACTAAATTTTAAGGGCAAAAGTTTTTATTTGGTGGAAAGAATGTAAGAACCGTGATTAATTAACCGTTTAATTAAATTAAATTAATTTCTTCAAAATAGGATCCAAAAATTTAGATTATTAATTAGAAAATACAAATATGATCATTGGACTCAGTAGATTTTTTTGAGTTAGAAAATGTAATTTTCTTTGGAAAATTGCGTAAAAATACGTGCCGGTAAATTAACCAGCAGTACTAGCTTAAGTCTGTCCGGTACTGTGCGAAAATGATAAAAACAGTAGAAAAAGTTAGAAAATAAATTAAAGTTAAAAATTGGGCGCTAATTTTAAAGGTTTGGCCCAAAGTTGGGCCAAACAGGCTAAAAACGCTAACGAGTTAGACCGAGCCCAAGTCCAATATATATAAAGCCATTTAAGTGGCCATTTCAGCCACTTTTAACACCAAGCAGCAGCAGCAACGTGAAATTGAGAGAAGAGAAGTAGGGTTCCACAAAATACTATTCATCTTCAACTTCATTAACCATAACTTGAGCTACAGTGCTCCGATTCGCGTGCCATTTGTGGTTACGCGAAGCTCTCGCCGAGTCCGTCACTTCTAGCTAGGTATTGTGGTAAGTTTCTCGCAAATCTCTGCCCAGTTTTCTGCCCAAAGAAATTTGAAAATTTAGGTTTTGGTTTTGAGTGAGTTTTTGTGTTTTGATTGATTAGCTGGTATTTAAGGTTGAACTATTGGTGGTTTGTGCCCCCAAACACCATTGGAAAAGGTAAAGAAACTCTTTGCCTTGTGAAATTGTGATTTTGGTAACAATAGATTGATTTGTGGTAATTGATATGGTTTTAGTTGAGTTCTTGCAATTGTTGGAGTTGATTTGGAGCTTTGAAGGTGAGATTGGTTATTTGTTAGTAATTGAAAGCTTGTTTGGACTCAAAGTGGTATTTTGTGCATATTGAAAATCGGCCAAGGTATGGTTTTAGTTTCCTCTATAATATATAATATTTTTGGACACTTAGACTAGTGGACTTTAGGATAGGATTGAATTGATTGTTGGAAATTGTTGAATTTGATAATGTATGATAGGGTTGTTGATTTTGATGAATTATGGTGTTGAACTTAGAAGTTGTTGTTGATTGTTGAAATAGAGGTTGAAATTGATGATTTTGAGTATTGATAATGGTTGTGAAGCTTATTGATATTAATAAATGTTAGAAATGGTGATATAATGCCTTGTGTGGATTAATTGTGAATTGGAGGAAGGTAAATGAGAATTTTTGGATGAAATTGGTGAGATTGCATGTCAATAGGTTGTGAAATAAATTAGAAGGTATATAGACATTATTTAGGTCCATTGGAACTGTTTTAGGTGTAGGATATTTGGTTTTGGTTGTGAATTTTGGAAGTTAAGGATCTTGTTAACTTTTGGTAAAAACAGACTTTTTCGTGAACTTTGACGGATCATAACTTGAGACTCAATCTTCAAAATTTATTGAAATTTATCTTAATTAAAAGTTCATTTAAAGATCTTTAAATTGATATAAAGTTTATGAAAATAGATTTTTTATAGAGGGATTTATGACTGTTTAAAGTTTGGTGCCAAAAACTGAATTCTGCAACTTTGAAATTTTTCTGAGCCTGGTGAGAGTTGCGTACGCGACATGGTGCACGCGACACAACCAACCCATTCGGGTTGGGCATTTCACGTACACGAGGTACTACATGCATACACGAGCTATTCAAAAATGAACCCTTGCGTACGCGAACTGTAATACGCGACGCGAGCAACCCATTCGGATTGGGCATCTCGTGTACGCGAGCAGGGAGTTGCGTACGCGACCACCCCTTTTTCAACAGCATGTGTAGGCGAGGCAAGGGATTGAGTACGCGAGACCCCTGTTTTGCTAAAACATGATTTTTTTCTATTTTCAAAGGTTCTCTTACTTTCTAAAATTCCTTCAAAGCCTAATTAAGAGTATTGTCTAATATTTAGGCTCTAATATTACTAAAGATAAGTTAGTGAATTATTTTAGTAAATTTCTATATGAATTTAGAAAACGGAGACTTAGGATTCTGGAGTACTGAGGGTGGATTAGTTGAAAGAAGTGATAGGGTACTGTAAAGACTACTGGTCTGATGAAATTGTGGAGTTGGATTTGATGATGCTTTGAGACGAGTTTAGGACTTGGAGTGCACTGAGTTTGAAAATGATTTCTGAAAATCACTAATTGTTTTATACTGAGATTAGTGAGACGATATGCGCCTGGCAGGGACGGTAGGTTAATCCCACCAGTCGAGGTCGCGGCGGCGGCGTAAGGGCTGTGGTTAGTCCCGCTTACGTTGAGATGTGAGGTCCGTGGCAAGAGTATCCCGCTCGCATCCTTTCAGAATCACTAGAGTGTGCAGGCACTATATCCTAAACCGTGTTCCAGGCACGATATCTCAGGAGTTCCCATTTTGAGACCGAAAGACGACATCTCCATGGGGATGTGTTGGGTTGGCAGTTGAACCAACAATGTGATATCACAGCCAAATAGGACAAGCATTCATCATGTACATCTTCTATCTGTTTGTTTGCTTTGCCAACTTGAATTGCTTGCCTAATTGTATAACATAATTAATTGCTTCTTGAATTTCTTGATATACATGCTATACTTGTGCTTTACTTGCATTGTTATTACATGTGTTTTCTACTGGGATTGAGGAGGTTCAGAAGGCGGTGGCGATGGAATCGCATGGCGGTTAGGCTGGTGAAGGCTGTGGACAGCGGTGAACTGATAGTTAGAAATCCCTTAGGATAGTTACCCTGTTTCATAAAGGATTTAAAGTTATGGTTTTAATTTTAGTTATGCTTTAAGTTGAATCTTATGATTGATATAAAGCTCTAGGATTGCCTCTAGCATCCCGGGGTTTTATATCTTACATTACTGGACACTATTACCATACTAAAAACCTCCGGTTCTCATTCCATACTTTGTTGTTATTTTTCAGATGCAGGTCGCAACCCACCTCGGTGAGTTGCTTGATGGTGACAGAGCGGAAGACCTTTATCATGTTTTGGAGTCTTTTGGTTATTTTGAATTGTTCTCTCACTTTTGTATTTATATTTGCCCTAGAGGCTTGTTTTGAGAGAGATATTCTGTATATGATGTTTTAACTTTCAAAACTCTGTATGCCTGTATATACTAGTCGGCTTAAACTTCGCGGGCTGCTGCTAGTTCCGTATGACTATTATATCTTCTTATATACTTATATTTTGTTATCTTTTAACTTTATCTTGTGGCTTAAGTTTTTAGCTTTGTATGAACGTGTTGCGCTTTTGTAACTCTGTTTTTGAGCATATTCCTTCATCGGGCTTCTAGAATTATTATTCCTTCTATATATATTTATGTATAAGTCTTAGGATTGTCGTGACCTCTGATTAACCTTGCTTTATGGCATGAGGTAAGGCTTAGGATAATTAGGATGTTACAATAAATAAAGGAAGGAGATGAGCGGTGGTGACTAACTTACTTACGATCAAAGCTAGATCCAAATCATAAAAGCTCCTTGAAAGTAGTGACACGGTGTTGCTTGTGATGGCAAAGGGATCAGGGGTGGCAAGGAGAAGAACGACGGTGGTGAAATAAGCGCTAGCGACAAACCTTCAGATCCAAGCCAGATCGAGAACCAGATCATAGAAGCTCAATGAAGGTACCAACACGAAGATGAGTTGAAACAAGGGAATGAACAGTAGTGAGGAGATGAATGACAGCAACAGGAGATGAAAGACAACAAGAGATTAGAGTCTATCATTCACATTACCCACACCTTTTGATATGTAAATAGGGGTGGCAAACGGACCGAAATCCGCCGAACTGGCCCGTGTAACCCGCCAAAAAAGGCGGGCTAGGTTGGAAATTTGAAATCATGAAACTTAAAAAGCTTGCCTAACCCACACCCCCTAATCTGTGGGCTTTGGCAGAGCAGGGTGGGCTTCCCAGCAGGCCAGACATTTTTTTTTATCAGGGCCATTTTTTTACAAATTTCTATGATATTATTGATTTACAAGAGGATGATGATGATAATTGAAAATGTTCTATGTTATATTTTGGATTATATTTTATGTTTGATTGATTATAAACTTGAAGATGTTTAATTATATGTTTTAGACAATGTTTGTTTTAGTTTGAACAATGTTAGTTTTATTATTTTGTTTCAAAATATTTGGTTTATGATTATGTTTATTACACATTTATAATTAAAAAGATTTTAATGTTTGTGAATTTAGAAATTATAAATTTTATATCTTTAGAAATTATAAATTTATTAAAATAGTTGTGACATTATATATATTATTTAATATTTAGTGATTTATAAATATTAAAAACGAAAATTTTGGTAGACTTGGCCCACCAACCTGCTAGCCCGCCGTTAGGCGAGGTGGTAGAGGAATTCAAGACCGTCTCACTAGGCGGGGCGGGCCAGTCCGCCAGATGGCAGGCTTTTGGCAAGGCGGGCTTCCCCGTTTAATTTGTCACCCATATATGTAACAACACTAATCACTCTCAGTCTCTCATATGCAATGACACTCCGAGTTAAAAGACAAAAGGAATTATAGTGGCGGTTATAAACCGCCATGATAAACTAAAACCGCCACAAAAATTATCAACATTATGACAGAGACTAAAATTGTTAAATTATAAAAAATAATGGGACTTATGTAAAATCGTCATAAAATTAGTGTCATTTTAATCCAACTTTTTTGTAGTGTATGTTCTTTGAAGAGATAGGAGAACTCTTATTTAACATTAAATTTTCCACACAAATAATTAAAAATATTTATGCAAATGGTTAGGAAGACAACACTTTGGGACTTGCATATAATACGAACCAAGTCATCTATAAAGTTAAATTTGTAAGTTTTGCTCAATCACAAGGTCAACGTGGATGGTTCATAAAATTCTAATGTGAAACTCGTAATATTTTGCAATACTTGAAGAAGAAATATCTTGGCAAATCCAAATGTTCTGTTAATATTTTTTAGAAAATTTTTAAATTTACTAGTTGTAATGTTGAACAAAATAGGCTTGTAATTAAAGTTGTTTGTGCTACCAAAGTTAGCAATTAGGTCATCACTTAGGAATATTTTCTAAGTTTATTTAGTGTCAACATCTTAAAAGCTTAAATAATAGTCTTGATAATGAAATAACCTTTTAGATTTAGTTGTTATTATTAAGACTTCTATATTATCTCGATGTAGGTATTATAGATTAATGATTAAATAATTTTATTTTTTATGACATTTTAGTGTTAATAAATAAAATTATTTTTTAGTACATATTTTGTTATTTTTTGTAGTCTATATTTATTATATATTTTCAATAATATTTTATTATTTTGATTAATAAAAAAATAAAAACATTCAAACGAATTATTTTGGAATTTTTAAAAATTTTTAGGAAAACTCTGAGATTTTTTAAATCTTTTAGTGAATGTTTTATACTTCACCCTAGGGATTGATTTTCCAGCTCGCACATGTGGACATTTAATGTTCACGTGTGTGAGTTAACATTCCACATCAATAGTCACCGTTAGTGCTTAATAGAAAGAAACTTTATTGTCTAACAGAAGTAAACATTTAAAACTATTTTGTGTATTTTAAAATCTGAAAGATCAAAGTGTCTAATTTTAAAAAATTAAACGACTAATTTGAATAATTACTCTAAAAATTATTAAAGACAAATTTAGAGTAGAATTGTTATGCAGATATTTAGCAATTGAAAGTTATGACCAACTTGACGATTGCAAACATTTAGAATGGTTCGAAATTTAATATTTGGGAGCGAAACATACTCCTCTTGTGAGTATCAATCTTATGTGCATCAAAGTCTTTACTTTGTCAATAAAAAAGAAGAAGAAGAAAATAACTTTGGAAAATCAATAAAAAGTAAAAAAAAAAATTGAATTTACTTGATAAATTTAACATAATTAATACTTCACAAAACTTCAGATTAAAGGTTACAAATTACAAAAGAAGATAATTTGATAAATTACAATAAAAAGAAAAGGAAAATGGCTTTACATAAAAAAACAAAGAGTGCATAATTGACAAGAACATAAAGGAAATGTGATATGAAACCTATGCAAAAAACTAACTTAAACAAGTCACAAAAAATCATTGGGATTTGTGAGAAAGTGTGTTTTAGAGTGAGAATTTTTCAACCCCTCGTATTTCATTAAAATATTTAAAAACATCCTCAACCAATCTTAGTTTGCCATGTGTCAACTCTGGAGTACTACAAAAAGTAACTGTTTTCACCAAATGCAGAACTAATAACCATCTTGCACACAACGTTCACCAATTCCCTATCTTTATTGAAACAATCATCATTGAACTTTTTCAGTCGAACGACTCATTACCGATATCACTTTGTCAACCAATAAATTGCACCCTAGGATCATCATCACTGTCGAGGTTTTATTTCAATAGAGTATGATCGATCCTTTGCCACAATAATTAATTTTATTTTTAAATAAATTCATGATACTATTTCACTTCCCAAGTAATTGCCATCATCATTGTAACTCCATTAAATGTTCCCACGTCCCCTCACATCCCATCAATCTTTTTGTGCCTTTTTTATTTCTTAAATTTCATTTTCCAAGACACATATATAAAACCAAACTTCTTCTTCTTCTAACCCTTCATTTTTTAAATTCTATTTCTGCTAACAAAAAACGCTTGCCTCTTTCATTGGTTACCTCTGCTTATCACTGTGCCTAACTTTCGTCACTATTATTACTGTTTCCTGACTTCAATCTTTCGATTTTACTCTTTTCTGCATTCTTTTGGTACACTCCCTCACATTTTTACAAATCTCCTGCATGCTATTTCTTCTTTTCCTTTCCTTTCATTCCATTTACTACTTCCCTTGCAACCAATTATTAACAGCTACTGATACACCTATTAGCATGAAATGATTTCAAATCTTTAAATTTCTCTTATCAATTGATTAAAATTTTATTATTTGTGAGTAACAAAAATGCCAATGCAAAAATCCCATTTTTGTTTTTTTTATTTCTATGATCGTGCGTAACTATTCGTCTTCCTTAGCTAATTTTAGGTTAAAAGTCTCTTTTAGTTACCATGTTTCCACACATGTATTGTAGAAATGGCTTCTTCCACCCTATCTAAGCCTTCCCCAGCCAAAAGCAAATGTAAAGAGAAAGTTGAAGAATCTTCTGACAAAACTAACCTGAAAATATTATAGAAGGAATTTGGCATCATCATCGAAGATCCAATCGACACTATTAATGATGAGAAGATTTTATTCTATTTTTCTATCAAAAATGAACTTCACTATTTTTCTAAGCCCCTTGAACTCTCCGGAGCAAGCAAAAGGTGTTTTCCACTATTTTTCTTGCAATGAAGGGCAAGATATTCTGATAAAGAATGACTTGTATGTTGCCTCATTTGTCGACCATGCTCGACCTTTTCGCAATAACCCAAAGATTGCTTTTAAAAATGTGAACTTCCTTACTTGGTATAAAAGGATAAAACCCCACAAAAAGGATTCTTGGCACTATTGAGGACTCTACGACCTCATGAGACTTTTTCAATTTTACCCATCAACACATCATTGGATGATAGGGGCTATGTTGTGCTTTTGGAGTAAAACCACCAACAACCTTCATCTACCATGTGGCATGATTAGCACCCATCAAAGAATAACTTGCATGGCTTAACCTCAATATAATTTGCTTCCTAGTCATTCAGATTGTTTGGTCAATCAACCAAGAAATCTACAATGACCTATCCTTTAATAGCCTTAGCAGGTACATACTGTAAATCATATTCAGTAAAGCAAGCATCTGTTTACCAATTCGACCATGCATAATTGGATAAGATAGTATATATTTGGCAAGGTCAGTTGTAAAAATTATCTTGACAGTTTTAGCTGCCATATAACATTTGAGTTTAGTGCAAGCTTAATATAGTGACAAACACAACTTCTCGACCGATGTATAACAAGATTCAATACTTGTCAAAACTCTGCTAAAATAGTAAATGGCTCATTCATTACCATTGTCATCATCTTGGGAAAACATGTAACCAATAATGTTGTCAGAAAGCAGCAATGTATAGTTTTAAAGGTTCATTTGGTTGAACTGTGGCCATCACGGGGGCATGAGTCAAATAGGTTTTGGTTGAATCAAAGCCATGCTGATGTGCCTGTGTCCAAATATATGCATATTCATCTTTGAGCTTCACTATAGGAGCAAAAATACGAGTTTGACCAAATAGTTTGGAAATGAATCGATGTAGAAAATTCACTTTTTCCAAAAAGGATTGAACATCTTTCTTCGACTTGGGCGATGGCAATTCTAAAAGTCGTTTTGGTTTTGTTTTGATAGATTGCAGTACCCTTCTTTTGCATGACAAAACCTAAAAAATAACCAGTTGATACACTAAAAGCACATTTTAAAGGATTTGTCTTTAATCATTTACATCTCATAGTGTTAAATGCTTTATTTAAATGATCGAGATGTTGATCGATGGAGATAAATTTCACCATGACATCGTCGATATAAACCTCCATAAATTTCCCAGTATATTCATGGAAAATAGCATTCATAACTCGTTGGTAAGTTATCCTTGCATTCTTCAAACCAAAAAGCATCATTACCCATTTATAAGTACCTAAAGCACCAAGATATCGAAAAGTCGTTTTGGAAAAATCTTCAACAATGAAAAGTCTATTTGTAGAATCAACCAACTCATCTACAACGGGAATGTGATATTCATCTTTTGCATTATTTAAGTCACAAAAGTCAATGTAAACACGTAACTTCCTATTCTTTTTCATTACTAGAATAATGTTCGACACCCAATTGACGTAACGAGCTATGCAAATGAATTTGACTTTTAAAGGTAAACGATGTTTGACTAAAGAGCGATCGAGGCCAGACATTTCATCATAATCCCAAGCAAAACAATATTTGTATTTATTCAAAAACGCAATTAGTTTTTCTCGAAAATCAGGGCCAATGTTTTTGCTAACATATGTTGGCCTCTTAACCTCATTATTTCCTAGATTATTTTCCTCAAGTGAATCTTGAGATTCGAAACATTTTTCGATATGGTCATCATCTTGAGGCTTTTTCAAAACCCAGAGGTTCAAGACCATAAATACAATTTGAAGAAAATTTGACAAAATTATTATAGAAAGAACTATTTTTATTTATATTGTTAGCTAAATCAGTTGTCAAGTCTCTTTTAGTATAAAGTTTTTGAGATACATCGACGTTTGCTTGACCAAAAAACCAAAGCATGCATAAATTTTGACACACAAATAAACTGTCCTACCAGGTGTGCCAATTTGTTATGCAGATATTTAGCAATCGAAACCAATGATCAACTTGACAATTGCAAACATCTAGAATGGTTCAAAATCAAATATCTAGAAGCAAAATCTACTCCTTTTGTAAGTATCAGTCTTATTTGTGTCAAAGTCTTTACTTTGTCAATGAAGAAGACAAAGAAAAAAACTTTGCAAAATCAATAACAAGTAAGAAAAAAAATTGAATCTATTTGATAAATTTAACATAAATAACACTTCACATAACTTCAGAGTAAAGGTTATAAATTACAAAGAAAGATAACTTGATAAATTACAACTAAAACAGAGATGACTTTACATAAAAAAAAATAGTGTAGAATTGACAAGAACATAAAAGAAATATAGAACGAAACCTACACAGAAAACTAACTTAAACAGGTCATAGAAAGTCGTTAGGATGTGTGAGAGAATAAGTGTATTTTTGAGTGAGAATTTTTTGACCCCTTATTTGTTGTTCATTATGTTGTTTATAAACATCTTTAACCAATCCTGATTTGCCATGTGTCGACTTTAGAGCACTGCAAAAAGTAACTTTTCCCGTTAAATGCAGATTTGATAACCGTCTTGTACACAATGTTTACTAATTCTCTTAACGAATCTTACTTTTGTCGAGACGATTATCAACGAACTTCTTCGATTGAATGCTTCATTATCGATATCACTTTGTTGACCAACAAGTATTATTCAATAATTTATTAGTCTTCTGGTACTGAAATTAATTAATTATTGTTTTTCTTATTTTTGAATAGTATTATTGATGATAACAATATTATTTATACACTAAAATCAACTACTAATTAAAATAAATTATCATATATTTATATATAAATATATTTATTGTTTAAATTATTTTCAATATATATTTTAAATTTAAAATATATGTTATATTAATAACTAATTTTAATATATACCCATCATTATCCATTATTATAGATGGTCAAGAAAAAATAAAAAATAATAGAAACATACATCATAACATACATAAATGAAAATTACAAGAAAAGACAATAAAATACATAAGATGAACTTTATTTTAACTCCGAAACAAACACTCACAAGGATTCAACACGCATTATTGAAATCAAAACACAGCTTATTATGTTACAGGACGCTGGTCTCGTGACCACATCATTTCATGACCTCTCATACATATATAATAGCAATTAGCAAACACAAACAACATAGATAGCAATTAATTATTAGTCAAGAACTTATTGATTAAATCTCATATACGTTTATCTTATTAAAAGTTTAAAGGGGTATATCCGATTATTATCATCCTTAATTACTTGTCTTCATATTTAATTTGGAGGCAGTTGAGATGATTTAATTTGCATGGAAGCTGCTAAGAAGGTTTAAGGGCACTTGCGCCTGCCACCGTGGGTGGTTTGGTTGTAATAACAGGGACACAGTTTTTGGTTGCCGGAAGTGCCCGGTGGTACGCAGTTGCATCTTTGGCAGCATGTTCCGCACGCTCTCTTGCACATCCTTTGACGAGATGCTTTGCTGCATCTCACACTGCATGCTCCACTGCAATCTGATCCATGTAACCATCAAGCTATTATATATCATTTTTTATTCCCTTAAACCTGGCTTAATAATAATTAGCCTTCGCCTTTTAAATTTAAAATTAAACTTAAATTTATCGTACCTATCTTCTTATTATTAACAGAATCCTCAATTGTCTGCTGGGGTGCCTCCTGCTACATGTTAGGAATCAAAAAGTAAAAGAGAGTATAATCATAGTGAAATGATATTAATTATAATGTAGAAATTAAGAAGGCAAAAAGAAAGTATAAATATAATAATCTTTAATTACCGATTCATAAGCTTCCCCAAGATGGAGGAGGAGCAAAGACACAATAAGGGAAGCAGCTAGAAGCTTAGAGAGAGCCATGACTTATTATGGTTGTTAAAAAGTAGATATATATATATATATATATTCTCTCCTTCACAAGTTCGCAGAATAATGGAAAACAAAGAGTTCTATTTATAGTTAAAAAGAGAAGGCCGTAAACAAAAGAATGCTCTATTATTATTATGGTTAAGATAATTGACTTTAAATCATGTTGTTTGTATATATATTATACAACATAACCAAGTTAGGAGTACATAACAAAACGGCCACTAAGTCACTCATCCGTATAAATTAAAATATATATTGAAATACTAAATATACGTTGAAAATAAATTAAACAATATATATTGTACAATAGATGTTAGTGGACTGATTTTCTTTAGACACATAGTATTTTTGTATATAATATTGTATTAGAAGTATATTTTAGCTCTTGAAGGAATCGAACTTTGTTCTTCATGTTTGAAGGCATAGTATACTTTGGATTTTTGGAGAAAAAGATAAAAACATACTTTACACATTCTTAAAAATATATCTTATAATTGGTGAAGAAAAAATATAAGGAGATAATGAGAATACTAAATAATATGAATAATAAAATAAAAAAATTAAAATAAAAATTATAAATCAAATTATGAATTAATTATTTTTAATTTTAGATTTTAAAATTTTAAAAATAAAAATTTGTAATTAAACCAAATTACAATTATCTGGCCGAAGTTGTCATTGCATGGCTGCTCCATCGCTGGATCTCCTCCCTTGCCTCCATGCGTCGCTGTCGACTCTCTCCACCCTACAAATGTGCTAGATGTTCAATTCACTAGATATGTAGATGATTATTTTGTTTGATTTTAAGTATATACAATTAACAAATGTTGGATGATCATTTCACTAGGCAGCCAGATGATTATTTTAATAACTACGTGAATGGTTATTTGATGATGATCCCGCGACGATGATGGGAGAAGGGCTACAGAGATGGACAATGATAACCGGTAAGAGAGCTTCTAACGTCGGAGAGGTGAGATGATTGATGAGGATGTAACAAACAGTTGGGGGGAGAGGGGAAAAAGAGGGTATTTGGATAAGTTTCTTTGGTAAATTAGGATTGGAATGGTTAATTTTTGAAATAACTGTTTGAAATTTTTGGCTTAGGTAATTTAGGAAGTTTTCTTATTTTTTTTTTTTCTTGTATTGGATCAATTATTCACATTATTTAGATTTTTCGTTATCTCCCTAACAAAATTGATTGGTGAATTAACATTTTGAATCTTAGTTATTGGTGTGAAGATTAATGAATACAATGGAGACTATAATGTTGTTTTATCCATTACGAACTTATAGATTAAAATGATGGTTTGTTCGAGATACATCTTGAATTTAACTTAGTTATCATGACTAAATCAAGAATTATATTAAAAAAATGTTATATACATCGCTTATATATATATTTTTGAATTAAAAATATTAATAAGTTAAAAAAATAAAATTTATAAAAAGAAAAATATTTTAAAAAAATACTATGAACTATCAGAATTTATTATTTTTGGCCATCGCTTAACTATTAACTCAATTTCTTTAGTTTAGTTCTTTTAATTTAGTAATCTAACAATACATATACTTTATTCATATTTTTAAACATTAACCAAAAACAATAAATTCTAATATCTCTCTAATACTTCTCTTAAAAAAATACACAAAACATGTAGTGTAAGTATTATTTTTTTATAAAAAAAGATTAGGATATCATTCAAATAAAATTTTTCAGTGATCGATAGATAGAATTGCCTAATAATATTTCATAATTGTGACGGTGCTTATTATAAGGAAAAGAGATGCGAGATATTGAGAGATCATGCAAGTATATGAGTTTGTAGGGAAAAGGGTTTCGTAAGACCAAGCGACAAAAACCCTACTCACTATTTAATTTGCTTAATACATAAATTAGCAATTGGTTTCTTCCGTTCTCGCAATGGTAATCCTCATTATTCCAAGGGAATCAGTGTTTTCAAACCCAATGTTAAAATATATGAATAATAATTGAATATGGCCGACCCAAGGAGAGTCAAATTATAGGAGCAAGTTGCATTATTATTGTGTTTTGGGGCAGGGGAAATAGTAAAGGATGAAGGGTGGGTTCGGTCTTTCGGATACATGGAAAATTACGATTGCTGAATTATTATCCTAACAACCAAACACATTACCAAGTGCCCTCCGTAGTGTTAGGCTTTCGTAGATCGATGGTGATATATTTGGATCACAGTTCATGCATTCTGTAGCAAGATCAAACTATAGTTTATGTCACATTATTCTTTTTAACTTTTCTTTCTACTGTACTCTCTCCGTTTGCATGCCATTTTATCAATTATCTTTCAAAAACAAATAAAATTATACAACATTTCAATGTATAAAACTATTAATTTTCAGATTCCCTGAAACAGGAACTGATGCAATGCACATAAGAACACAATCATATGAAATCAACTATTCGTATTAAAACAGCCAGCTATCTATATATCTGTATAAAATATATATTAAAATAAAAATATATAAAACAATATATATAAATATATGATAGCTGTTGTTTTTTTTATACATAGCATTTTATTTTTATCAAAGGTCCCTGTTGTTTACATCCAGCTCAAGTTGATAACGACTTTTTTAAATGCATGCTTTCTCTTTATTAATTATATAATAATATTCCCAGGCAAATTGACTTGTCATTATAGCTAGCTAGGCATGCACACATCAATTTGAGTCAATTACTGATAAGTACTAAATTAAGTTTATTTAGGTTACATGTTTTACAGACCCACATAAAAAGCTTCTTTTAGGGATCTTAATGACAATTTGTTTTAGTTTTAAACTACTCCTGATGGAAGCCGAACAACAAGTTGTCCCCCAATAATGCTGCACCGAAAGAAAACACAAAGGATCAGGAATTTAAACAAGAGCATAAAAATTAAGATGTAGGTTGTTCAATTGATGGGAGTTTATATTATGCACCTCTTGACATAGTAGTAGCAAAAGTCTGCTAGGATAAAAGTTTGGACAATTTCAGATATAAGCACCATTGAAGGCCACAATCCATAACCCAAAACAACTAGTAGGCGTCCGCGTGTATCGATTACCTGAGGAAGATATGCATAATCATATATAGGTCACTAGACCAAGGGTTTCTGATTAAATATGCTTACCCTTAGGTCTTGGATATGAAAATTCTTAGCATCAGTTAATAATCTGATCATAATGCCTTTTAAGTATTTCCAGAATAGAACAAGAACAAGTTCCTCTAAAGTGATCCGAAATTGGTAAAGTGCGAAAGTGAGAGTTTAATCACCTTTAACTCAAGATAGGAGAACTTGCACATGATAAAAGTTACGAATTCAAAGGTGATTAACTCATTATTTTATCACTTTTTCGTTCCACGATTTAGGTGATACAAAGTTAGAGACATGTTAGTTTGACCGAACCTGGAGGACCCAATGTGCACAACTCAAGAACCTTGCTACTCCAAGTGCAAAAACATAATGTGCTGTGATTGGTTCAACAATCTGAAAGTTAAATTGAGGAATTAATTAGAGTTATAAAGAATGACATGCAAAGGAAGAAGTAAAAGGCATAAATATATTTTGTAGGAGACCTTAGTATTCTGCATAACCCGAAGCTGTGGTAGAACAGAGACGGCTTCAAGATAAACACAGAAGGCCCAGAGAATCCTGTTAACGATAGAATTCCGGGTTGTTGGATGGATAAAGAAGGACACCACTGCACAAGGTGCCACCTGCATTTCGCCACTCAGAGCACTCAGGTAATCATAGAACAAGCATTATTCAAACAATGACAGTTTCGTACTTATGCTACTCTGAGCAATTATTGTTACTGAATATAAGAAATGAGATATATTATAGGGTAAAGTATACTTTTTGTTTTTGAAGTTTTAAAAATACTCCTAAATTTTATTTTGTTTCAATTTTGTCTCAAAAGGTTTTTATTTGCATCAAATATACTTCTTACTGCTAATTTTTTAAAAAATTTAAGACAATTTCAACAATTTTATAACAACTTTCAATATAAGTAAATCAAACATAATTTCATGCATTATTGTTAGATTGATCTTAAATTTTTTGAAAATTTAGCCGTTGATGGTATATTTGATGCAAATAGAAAACTTTTGAGACAAAATTGAAACAAAATAAAATTTTGAGATATTTTTAAACTTTTGTCAATCTTTAGAAACAAAAATTATACTTTATCCAATATTATATTAACACACAATGAAAAAGCATACTTACAACCAAATATATCGCGAGATTATCCTTATCATCCATATAAGTGGATTTGAGTTTGAAGCGGATCATATAGATAACCCAAAGGGTGGTTACCAGTGTTGCCAGATCCAGAATTGTGTGTATATCATATTCCATCACAAAACTGCAGTACAGTCTAACAGCTAGAAACAAAGCCGTCAGTTCCTGCGACTTCAGTGACAGTCCTACAAATATTCAAAACACACACTATTCTAAGAAATATTATTGCTTTTCCTAAAATCACAATGACAACATTTGACTCAACAAGAATAAAAAGGAAATCAATTTGATAAGGAAGCCCCAATATGATAAGAAAGGGTACCAGCACAAGTTTTATCCTTGGTGAGCTTGTAGATGAGGAGGGAGATTCCCAGAGCATGAACAGCCTCGGCGGCGACGAAGAGGTTGTCGTGGTCGTTGACTACCATCCTGAGGAAGACAAGGGCGGCAATGGCGGAAAGAAGGGCGAGAAAGGCCTTCGTTTTTGGGGGCTGGCGCCGAACCCATGTGGTCACGGCGTATATAGGCCTCTTGTTGTTTCCCTTCATTCCTTCTGAATAATTGAGACAATAGAAGCTGATGAACTTTGCAAAATGAAAATGGGTTTGGAATTAAGGCATTCAGATTTCAGTGGGTGTTGTTGGAGTACTACTTTGGAGTTTGTGGGACACGTGGAATTTCGGATACACCTGCATGTTTCTTAACATGAAAAACGCGACGGGTGGGGTGGGTTGCTCAACTACACTCTTATTTTGTCTTTTCTTTCTAGGCGAAAACTCACGGCAGCCAAATTTCACATGAACTTAACAATTTGAAAATGGTTAGATAAAAATTTAATTAAATTATTTAAATTATTTAATAATTTTTAATTATTAATTTTATGTAAAATTAATTGTTTTTAAATTTTTATTTTTAATTTTTTTAAATATTTATTATAAAATATTATTTTATCATTATTTAATTATTATCTTTATACAAAAATATTTTTTTAAGAATTAATTTAAAATTTTTTGTCAAAATTCTAACGTAAGTAATTAAAAAAATATAAATAAATAATTTTTAATTAGTTAATTTTAAATAATTATAATTAATAATTATTAATTATATATTTTTTAAAAAATAAAATTTAAAAAAATATTAATTAATAACAATTTAAAAAATAAAATATAATTTAAGAATATTTGTTAATTTATTATTGATTAGACTCCCTATTAATTATTTAGCGAAATTGAATTAATTATAGACCATTTTTAGATATTTGCTATCATCATTAAATAGTATTTCATAACCAGAATTTTAACATCTCCTATTGACTCGTATTTATAGAATTTAAAGATTTTATTGACTTCCTTTTAATTCCTGTTTATCCGAGATTCGGTCAACCATACAAAATTACAACGAAATGCCACGTCTACTCACCTTATCCTCAGATTAGAGCCCATTGCTTTCGATACCCACTCACTCACAAATACGGCCCATTTTTATTTTCATACGGCAAAGCGGGCTCAAAAGACAAGAGTTATAACAAAAAGAGTAAAGTTAAGTTTTTGTTCCCAATAGTCTTTACTCGGTCAAATTAAAAAATATTGTAGATAATCAAAAAACACTTTTTGTCTCTAATATTTAGAATACATTCTAAAGTTATTCTTAAGTTTTAAATTATTCTATTTCAGTTTTTTACATTTTAAAATTATTTTAATATTATCATATCGACAGTAATCTATTAATAGAATTAACAGTGTGATAAAATTAAAATGATTTTAAAACATTAAGAATTTAAATAAAATAAAAATATTAGAGACAAAAATGATATGTTATTTATAGAAAAATTACCAAATCAAGTAAAATAAAAATAAATTTTAACAAAATAAATTATATTACGAATTTAAGATTTTTTTTCATAATAAAATATTTGTAAAATGATTAGTAAATAAATTTTTTTTAGAAAAAAAAAGAATGGCATGTTATATTGAAATAAAGTATAAATTATACTTTTTTTTATATTTAATATATTGAAATTTTTTAATGTTTAATTTAGTTAAATTTTTATTTTTATTTTATCCTTCAATAATATTAATTTTTTACAGTAAATAATTATTCAATTACTTTTTTAATTTCATCTAAATAAATTATTCTTAATCATCTTATTTTTATTCTAAATATATTTATTTTTTAATTTCAGTCTTAATCACATTAATTTTATTCTAAATATATTTATTTTTTAATTTCACTCTTAATCACATTATTATTATTTTAACTAAATTTTTCTTATTAAAAAGGGTTAAGTATGGTTTTGATCCCAAAGGTTTTCAGCCTCAATCGAAACCGTCCCTAATCTAATTTTCGATTTAGAATCATCCTTAATGTTTTTTTTCGTATTAAAATCGTCCTTTTTATTTTTTTTTTGGACAAAAATACCCTCACCACTACCAACACAGTTACCTCCTCTACCACCCCCACCACCAACACCAACACCACCGCCACAACCTCCACCAACAGCACCACCAACACCACCACCAGCACCAGCAGCAGCACCACCACCAACATCGCCGCCGTCCCCCTTCCCCCTTCCCCCTCCCCCTCTCCGCCTCCCCTTCCCCCAACCCCCACCCCCACCCTGCGTCCCCTCCCCCTCCCCGTCTCACCTTCCTCCCACCCCCCACCTCCACCTCTACCTCCACCTCCAAGAATAACAGAGAAATAGAAAATCAACAAATCAACACAAATTTAACCCAAGCAGAACCGGCGATGGTGGCGGCAGCTACGGCGATGGACTCCTCCCCTCTCTCCCGTGTTTTCTTTCCCCTACCCCACCCCAACGGGTTCCCCCCCCCCCCCCCCCCACCCCCAACGCGTTTCCTTTGCCCTCTCCCCCAAAACACGTTTTTTTATTTTTTTATTTTTTTTATTAAAATAGGGGTAGTTTAGGAATTAAATTAAAAATTTTATTTAAAAGGACGATTTTAATACAAAAAAAAACGTTAAGGATGATTCTAAATCGAAAATTAGACGAGGGACGGTTTCGATTCTGGCGGAAAACCTTTGGGACCAAAACCATACTTAACCCTATTAAAAATAAAATTAAAAAATAAATTAAATAATTATCTATGTTAACAAATTGAAATTATTGAAAAAAAATTAAAATTTATTTAAAAGTTAAAATAAAGTTTAATTAAATTAAATATTAAAAGAGTTCGATATATCAGAAACAAGAAGATATCATTTATACTTTATTATATATATACCATGCTTTTTTTTTTTCAAAAGTTTATTTACTAACCATTCTACTAGTATAAGTAAAAATATTGAATTCGTAATGCAATTCATTCCGTTAAAATTCACTATCATTTTAATTGATTTAGTAATTCTTCTTAGTAGTTGTTCATACCCTGGCCCAACGAATAAGGCCCAGGATCCAAATAAAAAGGCCCAACCCAAAGGGTTGGCCTCACCTTTCGCCAGATTAGCCGCCACGAAGTCGGAACTAGTCACGACTTGCTCTAAAGAAGTCGGGAACGAGGATTAACTGGCAGATAGGCACTCATTTGAATGAGTAACTGCCCCTAGAATCTCTCTAACCACTTCACGAAGCAATATCTTAACTTCCCTAAGATAAAGGGACGGTTAACACCCTAGAAAGGTGGCACTACTCCAACGGTGGTTATTGTCTCACCACTATAAGTACACTGACACCCCTCAGGTATCTCTAAGTTCCAATACTCTCTAGACCTGCTAACCCCTTTGCTGACTTAGGCATCGGAGTGTCTTTGCAGGTACCACCCCCCATTCACTCATACAAACAAGTCGGACGGAGGCCCCCAAGGCACAGACCCTGACAAAGGCTTCCTCCCTTAGACGATTGGGCCGACCAGCGCCATCCAGCCTATTAATCTCCGGTTACCTACCGTAACATTGGCGCCGTTGCCGGGGACCCGAGAGATCAACCAGTGATGGCGGACGGATCTCCTGAGGAGGGTCATGTGGAAACAGATTCTGAACAAGAGAATCTGGACACCAAAAATAGTGACGCAGACCTAACCCTCCAACAGGAAACCAACGATCAACACAAAGAAGGAACCTCCGGAGTCAAAACCCCGAAGGTGAATTTCTCAGAAGGCCGTGAGTCAGAGAAGGACGGACAATCCCATTCAACTGAGCTCATGGGGTTAGTCCATATTCACCAAAATCGTTTGGAACAGCTAGAACAGGAACGGGAGCGACAAAAGGAGATAGAAAAGCGCCTAAGAGAGGAGATGGATAGACGAAAGGAGTTAGAGGAAAAACTCTTAAAGCTAGAATCCTCCCTCAAAGGTCGGAACTCCCGTGATAGTAGAGAAGAGTCCCCCTTAGGAGGGGAAGATCCTTTTATTGAGGACATAATGAGGGCAAAAGTTCCGAGAAACTTTAGAAGCCCCGATATGGACCTCTACGACGGAACCACTGATCCAAAGCACCATCTGAGCAACTTTAAAAGTCGGATGTATCTGGCTGACGCTTCCGATGCTACGCGATGCAAAGCTTTTCCGACAACCTTGTCAAAAGCAGCGATGAAGTGGCTCGACAGTCTCCCCCGAGGTCGGTCACCAGTTTTGAAGACCTCTCAAGGAAATTCTTGATGAGGTTCTCTATCCAGAAAGACAAAGTTAAACATGCACCAAGCCTCCTGGGAATAAAGCAGGAGGTCGGAGAATCCCTACGAGCCTATATGGAAAGGTTCAACAAAGCATGTTTAGAGATTCAAGACCTGCCCACCGAGGCAGTCATAATGGGGCTAGTCAATGGGCTCAGAGAAAGTCCCTTCTCACAGTCCATATCCAAAAGACATCCCATCTCTCTAAGTGATGTACAGGAAAGAGCTGAAAAGTACATCAATATGGAGGAAAATGCTAAGTTAAGAGACCTGAGTTGGCGACCTGGGCACCCTCCCTCAACAAAAGAAAGAGAGAGGGAAACCAAAAAGAAAGAAGAACTCGGCCTCGATAGACCAAGAAAATATCACTCTTATACTCCTCTAAAGGTCTCTATAGTGGACGTATACAGAGAGATTTGTAATACTGAAAGGCTACCACCCCCCAGACCCATTAAAAATAAAAAAGGGGGGAGCCGCAGCGACTACTGTGAGTACCATAAAATATATGGTCACTCCACAAACGACTGCTACGACCTTAAAAATGTGATAGAAAAGCTGGCTAGGGAAGGTCGGCTCGACAGATATCTCATAGAAAGCTCGGACAGTCATGGGAAGAGAAAGCGAGACGATATGGATAGAAGAGACCCACCACCGCAGACTCCGGAGAGACATATTCATATGATCTCAGGAGGATTCGCGGGAGGGGGACTCACCAAATCCTCTCGCAAAAGACATCTCAAAAGAGTATACCAGGTCGGAGGAGAGTCATCTGACCTCCCCACCATTTCATTCACAAATGAAGATGGGCAAGGAATAATGCCGGGACACGATGATCCAGTGGTAATAACTATGATCCTAGCAAATGCTCATCTCCACAAAACCCTAGTAGACCAAGAAAGCTCAGCGGACATTCTTTTTAAGCCCGCTTTCGACAAACTAGGGTTGGATGAGAAAGAATTAAGAGCCTACCCCGACACCTTATATAGACTAGGCGACACGCCAATAAAGCAACTAGGGTTTTTGCCTCTCCACACCACCTTCGGAAAAGGGGAAAAATCAAAAACTCTGAGCATAGACTTCATAGTCATCGATGTAGGGTCAGCATATAATGCTTTAATTGGCAGGACTACCCTTAATCGACTCGGAGCAGTGGTATCCACCCCTCACCTTTGTATGAAATTCTCGACTTCAGCGGGGATAGCAACGGTAAGGGGAGATCAGAAGTTGGCAAGGAAATGCTACAATGAAAGCCTAAACCTGAGAGGAAAAAGCTGAGAAGTTCATACAGTAGAGCTCGGAGGTGCAAAGGTTAGAGAGGAGCTGCGTCCACAACCAGGAGGAAAAACTGAGGAGATACAGGTCGGCAAAGAGGAGGGAAAAAATACTCACATAGGGGCCAACCTAGGGGAAACCCTAAAACAAGGGTTGACTAAGCTCCTAAGAGATAACTCCGATCTCTTCGCCTGGAAGGCCTCCGACATGCCTGGGATAGATCCCGAGCTCATGTCCCATAAACTCTCGGTTTACCCGGGGTCACGACCTGTACAACAAAGAAGACGCAAGCTCGGCCCAAAGCGAGCCTTAATAGTAAAGGAGCAAGTACAAGCGCTCCTAGAAGCCGGTTTCATTAGAGAAGTCAAATACCCAACATGGCTGGCGAATGTAGTGCTAGTCAAAAAATAAAATGGTAAATGGAGAATGTGTGTCGACTACACCGACCTAAATAAGGCATGTCCCAAGGACCCTTATCCACTGCCAAGTATTAACACCATAGTGGACTCCAGCTCGGGATATCAATACTTGTCGTTCATGGACGCCTACTCGGGATATAACCAAATCCCGATGTATGAGCCGGACCAGGAAAAAACATCATTCATCACGCCCAGAGCTAATTTTTGCTACGTGGTCATGCCATTTGGGCTGAAAAATGCAGGGGCCACATATCAAAGGCTGATGAATAAGGTGTTTGCCTCTCACCAAGGGAGCCTAATGGAAGTATACGTTGACGATATGCTGGTAAAGACCAAGAAAGAAGTCGACCTCTTGCCTGACATTTCACAAGTCTTTGACACCATAAGGTCGCACGGGATGAGACTAAATCCCGCAAAGTGCGCCTTCACGGTGGAGGCAGGAAAATTTCTAGGATTCATACTAACACAAAGAGGGATAGAAGCCAATCCCGACAAGTGCAGAGCTATCCTGGAGATGAAAAGTCTGACTTGTTTGAGAGAGGTCCAACAGCTGAATGGCCGACTAGCAGCTCTCTCCAGATTTTTGGCAGGATCAGCACTAAGATCCCTTCCACTGTTCTCCCTACTGAGAAAGGGACACCAGTTTGAATGGACTCCTGAATGCGAGGAGGCGTTCCAGGAGTTCAAAAAATTTTTGAGCCAACCTCCTATTTTGACACGACCTATAGCTGGAGAAGACCTCGTCCTATACTTATCAGTAGCAGACAAGGCCATCTCATCGGCCCTGATAAGAGAAGACGAGGCCGGTCAGCACCCAGTATACTTCATCAGTAAAGTTCTACAAGGCCCTGAGCTAAGGTACCACAAACTAGAGAAGTTTGCATACTCCTTAGTAGTAGCCTCACGAAGGCTACGGCCTTACTTTCAAGCTCACACAATAAGAGTCCGCACGAACCAACCCATGAGACAAATCCTCCAAAAGACGGATGTTGCGGGAAGAATGGTTCAATGGGCAATAGAGCTCTCCGAGTTCGACTTGAAGTATGAAACTCGGACGGCGATTAAAGCCCAGTGCCTCGCCGACTTCATTGCAGAATACTCTATGTAGATGGATCCTCCAACAAAACAGGAAGTGGTGCAGGCATAATATTGGTAGATGAAAGGGGAACCCAGATAGAGGTTTCCCTCAAGTTTGAATTCCCAGCTTCAAATAATCAGACAGAGTATGAAGCCTTGATTGCAGGATTGAAGCTGGCAGAAGAAGTCGGTGCTACGAAGGTGATGATATACAGCGACTCTCAAGTGGTGACCTCCCAAATAAGTGGAGAGTATCAGGCAAAAGACCCAAACATGAAGAGGTACTTGGAAAAAACTCTGGAACACCTTGGGCGCTTTGCAGAAACCGAGGTCAAACACATAACTCGGGATCTAAATAGCAGGGCAGACGCCCTATCCAAGTTAGCAAGTACCAAGCCAGGAGGGAATAACAGAAGCTTGATCCAAGAAACTCTCCAGGAACCCTCAGTGGTAAAAACAGAAGACAAACAAGAAGTCTTCGAAGTGGTCGGATTACACCTCGGATGGATGAACCCCTTAGTCGAATTTCTAAAATTCGACATCCTCCCCAAGGAGGAGAAAGAGGCAAAGAAAATCCGAAGGGAAGCCCAACACTATACCTTGGTGAAAAATATTCTCTATAGAAGAGGGATATCAACACCATTGTTAAAATGCGTACCGACCTCAAGAACCACTGAGGTATTAGAGGAAGTGCATAGCGGGATCTGTGGAAACCATCTCGGAGCCAGGTCATTAGCCAGGAAAGTGATCCGAGCTGGATTCTACTGGCCAACCTTACAGAAAGATGCCACATAATTTGTGAAAAAGTGCCAACCATGTCAGATGCATGCAAATTTCCACGTGGCTCCCCCAGAAGAGCTCATTAGTATCACTTCTCCATGGCCCTTTGCAAAATGGGGGATGGATTTGTTAGGTCCTTTTCCTCAGGCACCAGGACAAGTCAGGTACTTAATCGTGGGAATAGATTATTTCACAAAGTGGATAGAAGCAGAGCCATTGGCCACAATCACCGCGCAAAGAAGTCGGAGGTTCCTCTACAAAAATATCATCACAAGATATGGGATACCTTATTCCATTACTACAGATAATGGAACCCAGTTCACCGACTCTACCTTTAGAAGCCTAGTAGCCAGTATGAAAATCAAACACCAGTTCACCTCGGTGGAGCACCCGCAAGCCAATGGGCAAGTCAAGGCGGCCAACAAAGTCATACTGGCAGGGCTAAAGAAGAGATTACACAAAAGGAGCTTGGGCCGAAGAGCTCCCCCAAGTGCTATGGGCCTACAGGACGACACCCCAATCCGCCACTGGAGAAACTCCCTTCCGACTAGTTTATGGGGTAGAAGCCATGATCCCAATAGAAGTCAGCGAGCAAAGCCCAAGAGTGATTCTCCATGACGAGATCGGGAATATACAGGGGCACAAAGAGGAGCTCGACTTGCTCCCCGAAGTCTGAGAAGAAGCCCAGATAAGAGAAGCAGCATTGAAGCAAAGGATGGCTACAAGATACAACAAAAATGTCATCCAAAGAACATTCACCTTAAGCGACTTGGTCCTGATCAGAAATGACATTGGAGTCAACAAATCAGGAGAAGGAAAGCTCGCTGCAAATTGGAAGGGACCATACAAAATCAATGAGATCTTAGGAAAAGGCTATTATAAAGTGACCGACTTGGATGGCACCGAGTTACCAAGGTCATGGCATGCTTGTAATATGAAAAGGTACTATAGCTAAAAGCGAACTCTACTCCCTGATGTACTCTTTTCCCAACTTCATGATTTTTTCCCCAGAACCAAAGGGTTTTTTCTGAAGAAGGGTTTTTAACGAGGCATCATAGTAGGGGCTAGGGGAAATAGACTGTCAAAAACCCTTAGTAGCAATGAAGTACCCCCCCCCAATTAATAAAGATCTTTTCATCTTACAAATATCTCTTATAAATTCCTTTTCTATTGTTTTCCATTCCTTTCTACGAAACGCGCCGACTTAAGCTCGACAAAACGTGAAAATCCCATGAACCGACCTAGATGGTCGTCAGGATAAAACGACGAGGTACAAGTCGGCGTAAAGAGGTTATAGAAGTTGATCATGATAAACTCGGAAACATCCCGACTCATAAGTCGGAATGAGAAACCGAGTAAAACAGAAATGAATCGTGAAAATAACCTAAGTCATAAAAACTCAATGAAACGAAATTGGGTACTAGGAATAACAAAAGAGAGATAGAAAAAAATCCAAGAAAAGATTAAAAGGCTGTCCTAAAGAACCTTGAAACAGAAAGGTTCAGAAAGGCAGACGAAAGCCAAAGAAAAGGTTTTTTAGAAAAGATCAAAGGGAAATTCGAAATCAGAAAAGCATGCACACACAAGGTAACTTAAACCCTTATCCAAAAAAGGGCATTTATTTTTTAACTTAAACCCTTATCAAAAAGGGTATTATAAAAACGTTTTGTTTACGGCCTTAAAAGGCCAAAAAAAAATTGTTCAAATACTACCAAAACAAATAAAGAGTTTAAAAAGAGGGGACCCACAAGCCGGGCCCCAAATAGCCAACAAATCACTTTTTTGCAAGAGGAGTAGACAGGTCACCACCACCAGAGGAAGAAGGAGCGCCACCAGGACCGGGAAGAGAGGCATCCATAGGAGACGAAGAGGAAGTTAGAGGAACTGTGGAGGAACTCGGGGCATCCTTAGGGCGAGGAGGAGACTCTATAATCCTTTGCCCCCGAGTCTTCAAATCCGACTCGGAAATAATCTCGGGGACAGGTGGATCCACAATGGCACCATCAATGACAACCTTATCGGGATCTAAAGGAGAGAGGTCCAAGTCAGGAGCAATGACTCCGACCTGCTCCCTAAAGATCCTCCAAGCCTCCTCAGCGCCATCAGCAATAGAGTCCTCCAACTCGGCGTATGCCTTCCGAGAATTCAGCAGATCATTCTTCACAGACACAAGATCATCAAACAAACTTTGATAGCTATCATGTGCTGTCTTCCTCAAACCGACCTCCATGTTGCATTGGGCTTGCAACTTCATCTCCCTCTCCCGGAGGTTATCTCTCTCCTTCCTCAGCCTGGCGACTTCCTCCTTCAACTTCCCCTCATGCTCCTGATATATGAGAAGCCTACCTTCCAGCTCTTCGACCCTCGAGGTCATCCCTAAAGAGCTGAGAGGAGCCTTCTCGAAAATATCTAAGAGTTTGCCACAAACCCCCGCCGCCTTAAGGCTCTCCTCAACCAGAGTGGTAAGGTGGCGTGACAAACCCCATTTGTAGGGTTTATCTTGTGCTTGATTTAGGGGATTTTATCACCTTTTACTCACATTTATTCAATGAATTAGCATGGTTTTACATATTCTCCTTTAATTGTGCTTAAGAGTGAAAACATGCTTTTTAGGTCCTTAATTGTTTAATCTTGATTTACCTTTGATTCCATTAGATGCCTTGATGTGTTTGCCAAGTGATTTCAGATTTAGGAGGCAAGGATTGGATCAAGGGAATGAAGGAAAAGCATGTAAAAATGGAGAACTCATGAAGAAATGAGGGAATTGCAAAAGTTGTCAAGCCGACCTCTTCGCACTTAAACGACCATAACTTGAGCTATAGAGGTCCAAATGATGTGGTTCTAGTTGCGTTGGAAAGCTAACATCTAGGGCTTCGAAATGATATAAGATTTGCTATGGTTGAACCGCGCATGGTGATGCGTACGCGCATAGTACGCGCACGCGCCGTTGCTGCCACCTGGTTCACTTAAAACAAAACGTGGCCAGCGATTTTAGAAGCCTTGTGGGCCCAATCCAACTCATTTCTGATGCTATTTAAGCCAAGGATTGAAGGGGAATCAAGATACTTTTCATACTTTTCATACTTTAGAAGTTAGTTACCATTAGTTTAGTTTTAGCTTAGTTTAGTAGTGAGAGTTAGTTTCTAGAGAGAGAAGCTCTCACTTCTCTCTAGAATTAGAATTAGGTTTAGTTTTTAGATCTAGGTTTTAATCTTTGCTTTCTTCCACTTCTATCTCTCAATTCTTTGTTGCTACATTCAATCTTCTTCTATTCCTTTGTTGTAATTTCCTTTATGTTGTTCTTGCATTTTGTTGTAGATCTACTTTTGTTCCTTCTTTTCTCTTTCAATTCAATTCAAGGTAAATCATAATAATTGTGTTCATTTGATTTGTTGTTGTTTAATTCCTTGCAAATTGAGTAGTGTAGATTTACTTTTCTTGCAATTTTACTATGCTTTCCTTTTATGCCTTCCAAGTGTTTGATGAAATGCTTGGTTGGATTTTAGAGTAGAATTTTATGTTCTTGGCTTGGAAAGGTAACTTAGGAACTCTTGAGTTACTAATGTCCAAGTAATTGATGATTGGGATCCATTGACTCTAGTTCTCACTAATTGAATTAGTGGAGAGTTAGGACTTATGGACTAGGATTGGCATAGCTCATTTGACTTTCCTTTACTACTAGTTAGAGGATGATTTAATGAGATTAATCCTTGCCAATTCTCATATTGTGGTTAGTGATTAGGATAGAGATCCTTGACCACCAACCCTTGCCAAGACCTTTTTAGGCCTTAGTTTACTTTCTTGCCATTTATCTTTCATGTTTCTTATTAAAACCCCAAAAATAACTCACAACCAATAACAAAACACTTCATTACAATTCCTAGGGAGAACGACCCGAGGTTTGAATACTTCGGTTATTAATTTTAGGGGTTTGTTACTTGTGACAAACAATCTTTTGTATGAAAGGATTATTGTTTGGTTTAGAAACTATACTTGCAACGAGAATTCATTTGTGAAATTCTAAACCATCAAAAAATCCATTCATCATGGCGCCGAACAGAAACATCATCCATACTTATACGAACATTAGGATAGATGTTCTTTCGGACAAATGCAAGAGCATCCGCCTTCACCTCACCAGAAGAGCCAGACTCTAAGGTCTTGCGCTTCTTGTTCTCTGGTTCAGAAGAAGGTCGAGCAGAGGGGGGTGGCTGAGAGAAAGTTGAAGAAGAAATTACGATGGGCTGAGAGGGAGTCCCAACGTTCCGAGGAGGAGGAGGAGGAGAGATAACCGCCCTAACACCACCAGTCCTGGCACGAGATCTTGCTTTAGCCTTCTGGACCCTTTGGTAAGACTCCTGAGCATTTGCCTTTGCCATCTCTGAAAGGACAATAACAGACAAATCAGACAAGTCGGATAAGTCAGTCAGACAAGTCGAAAATCTAACAAACAAATAAAAACTACCTAGCTGCGCCTGGACAAAGGTCGGAGACCCCTGGAGAAACTTTTTTGTGTCCAAGTATGGGGCCCTCCCCCACACTTCTCGGAGGAACCCCACAATGGCTGCTTCTACCTCATCCAGGTCATCCAAACCATATTTCTCGCAGGGGGAAGCCTCCAGCCAGTATAAAGGAAATCGGGGAGAAGAATTATCATCCAGAAAGAAGGGATGGTGACCCTCTACAACTTGTACTTTGAAAAAATAATTTTTGAAGTCATGGAAGGACTCGTCAAAAAGGGTAAAAACCCTCCGACCTTGTATGGCTCGGAAGGACACCCACTGTTGCTTATTGTTTAGCCCACTAAAGGGTTTGGTCATATGAAAAAGATAGAAAAAAATCTTTAAAGAAGTTGGAAACTCCAGAGCCTGGCTAACAAATTGATAAATTTTCAAAAAACCCCAAGAATTGGGGTGAAACTGGGTAGGGGCAACTCGGCAGTGATGCAAAACAGATATCTCAAAGTTTGAAAAAGGGAGAAAAACACCCAAACGGGTGATCATACACTCATACATAAAGAAAAAATGAGGGGCCGCCTCATTGACTCTCCCAAAACAAACCCAGTCTTCAGGACCCGGGACTACCAATTCATACTTCGGCTCGTCATCCTCAGAAGTACAAATTCTGTGATGAGTGCGAAGGTTGGTGATAAACTCAGTACCAACCGAGGGTTCCTCCCCTAGGACCGTGACATCAACCCATTGAGAAAGGATATCTACGGAAGCGATTTCTTTTTCTTAAAAAGGTAGCAAAAAACCTACAAGGGAAAAAGAAAAGGAAAATAAAAAACACGGTCCCTAAAGGAGGAAGTACGGAACTGAAGTCTACAAACCAACCTATCTACAAAATGAAGGCATGCAAATAGAAAAGCACGTTACAAAAAGAACTAACCTTTATCCGAAAACGAGGGTAGAAGGAAACGAAAAGCCTTCGAAGATGCAACAACACAGCACGAACGAATGAAAGGAAAAATTTGAAAAATCGCAGAAACGAAACAATGAAAGAGAGGGAAAGTATTTATAAGTACGTTGGGGGCACAATGGTAAAAACGGGGCAGTCATTAATGAAAATGCACCGTTACCAAGACCATCAATCCCTACGCACATCCCTAACGGACACGACGCTTGATTAGACGTAACTGTCATAACCAAAAGGTCACAAAAGTCACGTCGGTTTCGGAAGATCACGTCGGTCCCCCAACAAGTCGGCTACAACCCCGAGTAGTATACTCGAACCCAAATCTTAAAGAGAAATTGGGCTCGAGTAGGGGCACTGTTCATACCATGGCCCAACGAATAAGGCCCAGGATCCAAATAAAAATGCCCAACCCAAAGGGTTGGCCTCACCTTTCGCCAGATTAGCCGCCACGAAGTCGGAACTAGTCACGACTTGCTCTAAAGAAGTCGGGAACGAGGATTAACTAGCAGATAGGCACTCATTTGAATGAGTAACTGCCCCTAGAATCTCTCTAACCACTTCACGAAGCAATATCTTAACTTCCCTAAGATAAAGGGACGGTTAACACCCTAGAAAAGTGGCACTACTCCAACGGTGGTTATTGGCTCACCACTATAAGTACACTGACACCCCTCAGGTATCTCTAAGTTCCAATACTCTCTAGACCTGCTAACCCCTTTGCTGACTTAGGCATCGGAGTGTCTTTGCAGGTACCACCCCCCATTCACTCATACAAACAAGTCGGACGGAGGCCCCCAAGGCGCAGACCCTGACAAAGGCTTCCTCCCTCAGACGATTGGGCCGACCAGCGCCATCCAGCCCATTAATCTCCGGTTACCTACCGTAACAGTAGTATATCATTTTAGTCCCTAAAAATTTTTCGTTCTATTTTAAATTTTTAACATTTTAAAATCATCTCAATTTTATTTCTCTATTAATTCTGTTAACAGATCACTAATAACAAAAACTTATCACAAATATTAGGGACAAAAACGATACTTTAATCTGACGAAAATCATATATACCTAATTTGTGGAACGAAATTTAAAATAAAAATAAAAAATTTCAAAAATTGAATTAAAAATTTGAAATTTTGCATGTGTATCATTACAAATACAACTCCTATTTAAAGTGATCTTAATTATAAAATTCTCTCTTATTTAAAAGGTAAAAATTTATATACAATTATTTATATGTAAAGTTGTTAGTTAAAAATCATTAAATTATCTAATATATTTTTAATTAATTTATTATCTAATAAAACTCAACTATCAACTTTCAGCTAATCAACCTATTTGAAAACCAGAAAACGAAAACTTCCATCAATCATCCTTTGGTTTGGGTATGGTCCATATCAGTTCTAGCTAAGCCAGGCTTAATCATAATTGAAAGCTGGTCCGAGAAACACCGTACCATTAACTAAACTGACGATTACCAATACATGAACATTAAAAAAAAACAAAACAAAACAAAACAAAATTATGGATGGAATGAGGATTGAGGAATAAGTAACATTTGTGTATAAAATACAATACAATACAATACAATTACTATATAAGTAAAGTAACATATGTAAGATATTACCAATTAGTAGGATCTCCAAACCAGTGGCGACCACATAGACCTGAAATTGGAGCGGAAGAAGGCCAAAACCAAGAGCAACACCACCAGCGCGGCCACGCCCCACGGCGACCCTCCTCCGGTTCCTGCTGACGAAGTTCGCCCCATGGCTCGAGCAAGGGACGAGACAGGGGCCGGAAGGACGAGGCGCGAGCCATGCTTAGATATGGAATGTGCAACGAGTATTAAGAGAAGTGGAAGAAACAAGAGGAGAAAGTTGAGGTTGATGGTGGCTGTTTGCATGGTTGTCCTCAATTTAATGTAAGAAGGGAGTAATAGCAAAAACATCACAATGGCAACTATGGCTACTAGTTGAAATGGAGGCGCCGATATGGATGACAATGTGTTCATTGTCCACCCTTGCTTCCATGCTGGACCCCTTCTCTCCTTCAATGGCCACACCATTTTTTTCTCTTAACTCCTAAGTCTCTCTAGTTGGAATTTATAATGCAGGGCAAAAGAGAAAAGAAAAAAAGGTTGTCTTTGTGTGTCACTCTCTGATTTATGTTGGCTTTAGAATAGATTCCGAGATGGTACTGACTCGATCAGATTCTTGATTCTATCTCCACTTCAAACCCGAACCATCTCTTTTATTTTTTAACTTTTTTTTCTCCTTTGAGCTTTTATGCCCAATTGCCCACCGAGTTATATCATTCGCCACCCAGGATTGATACCAAACAACTTGTACCCGTCTATTTTAGAAGAAGAATAATAAGCACACTTTGTTCATACTCATACTCATAATTCTTTTTGGCCAAATTAAATCAGAGAATATTAAAAGATCAATCATTTTAGTAAAAAATAAAAAATTATTTAATGTTAGTTCAAATATAAAAAAATAAAAATAAAAATAAAAATAAAAATATTAATTATCTATATTTTCAATTAAACTAGAGTCATGATAACGAATGATCATCATTCATCAGTAGTTATGTAGTTACTACAAAAAAATTTAAAATATTAAATTACCTAGTGCATGTTCCCGTACAGTCCCCCGCACATTGTACGGGATAATTAATAAAAATATATAAATTTTTTTATTAAAAGAGATTAAACAAAAAATATATATAATAATTATTATTATAAATATTTTATAAAGTTATAATTAAAATCAAAGTTTAATTATTTTTAATGTTAAAAATATTAAAAATAATTAGTATTTATCTTAACTGTTTTGGATTAATTGAGTGATTATCTTACTCGTCTACCTAAGTAAGTATTAGAGTTTTGAATTCCACCTTGTGTATGTAACAATACGACAGACCCTCAATAAATGGAGTTTCAATCCGTGGAGGATTAGTTCTCGACCTGTCGAATTGGAAAATACAGTGAAAGAAAATAGTATTTGTCTTGAAAGTAGAACAATACTCATTGACGATAGCAATACTTATGGAGATTTGCCTTTGTTAAAATTTAACTGTGACAGTTTTATTTATTAGTATGATATTCATTCAGGAAGTCAAACAATATGATCAACGTTATTACTGGTTAAAATTTTATATTTTATGACATGATTTTCAAGCTTTTAAACTTATAAACTTATGTCATTACAAAAGCTATTAGATTGATTAATATTTTTTGGTAATATTACCAAAACACCGTGGTTGAGTATATTAATTTGTGTAAAAAAAACTATAATAACTTTTGTTATTCAATATATAATTTATTCTAATAAAAAATGAATTATTATTTCTAGATTAGAATATATTTTTCTCCATTTTTATATCATTTTATTTGACAATAATTGCCATTAAAGAAAAAATGAATAACTATACTATTTTATAATATGATATACAAAATAAGTTTCTATTTCAAAATTAATTCTGGTTAGTGAAAAAAATTCAAAATATTTTTTTACATAAATTTAAATTTAAATTTGAATTCAAAATTGATTAACAACTCACCTTTTTTAAAATTTTAATAACAAAAACAAAATTAGTTAGCTGCAAAATATTCAGCATTTAATAATTTCAATCATTTAAATTTTAATTACCAAAAATTGAGTTAGAAATTAATTATAACTTAATAATTGATAATATATATATATATATATATATATATATATATATATATTTATATTAGTACACAAATAATAATATCTAATATATCATTTAATTTTTTTAACAGAGCTAATATATAATTTATTGAGGATTGATTTATTGTTTAAATTTTTTTTTATAAATTTTGTAATATGTGAAAATAGTGATCTTATTTTTTATTATTATTTAAAAAATTATTCATAATTTTTTATTATGTAATTAACTTAATTAATAACTTTTATTGTTTTTCTACCAAAAAATCATGTTTATATTATTTGTATATTTTTTAATACTAATAAATATGTAGGTATTTGTACTATTATATTTATTGTCATAGATAATGGCTTAAATTACTTATTTCGTATATTAAATAATATAAATGATATTTTATATATTAAATTCATCAATTTATTCATATTAAGAGAAGAAAAATTATACAATAGATCATATATTATAAAGATTAGTTAATTTACAAATAAATTATCTTTAGAAAAATAAAGATATAATTTATCACATATAATAATCCTTGATATATGTAGTGCCATGTATATATTAGGAGGATCTATTTTAATTATGTGAGTGATTATTATTATTCACTTTTTCAATAAGATAGTAAATAATATTTAAAATTAAAAAAATGATAATTAGAATTTTTTTTAGTTTGATTATAAAATCTATTGTAAGTATACTTAACTTTTATATATACTAAATATAATCATATTTAATAGTATAGTATTTATTATAGTAATGACTCAAAATATTAAGTTAAGTGAGTAAGATCAACCTAGGTCTATTGTTAGGATCCTAAATCATCCGAATTAGGTTCATTGTCTTAGGGTAATACTAGGTAAACAAAAAATTAAAACAGCCAAAATTTGCCTTATTTAGCATTAATTAATTGTCGCAACAATTAATAAATGCTAAATAAGGCAAGTTATTGTTGTTTTTGGCTGATTTTCTTTGGTTACCAAATATTTTCGATTGTCTTAAAACCCGATGCAGATAAAGTTCACGTGTCCTATCTCAAATAGACTCAAATTGAATTTTCGTTGTTAGTTAGATATAGTAATAGATACTCGTGTGGGCACGGCGGCGGACCCCTTTTCCCGTCCTTCGCTCCCATTTAAAAAAAAAAAAAAACCCCGTTCGCTCTCCATCTTCGTTGCAAGTCCCCCTATTTAATTATCCCCTTAGCGAATGCAAATACCCACAATTATTTATGGATATTCTTTGAAAATTTTTGAAAAAAATAACAAAAAAAAAACTATAATATAATAATAATAATAAAATAATCAATTCAATATAATTTAACACAACTCATAATATATTCATTATAAAAAATAATATTTAAAAAAATATAAAAACATCTTCCAACATAATAACATAATATAATATTTTAGAGCGAAACTGAGCAACATAATGACGAACTTAAGAGGCAGAAAAAGTGAGTTAGAGGAAGAGTAGATACAAAACCAAGGCTAAGGATGAGTCTAGAAAGAAAAAAAGAGTTTAAATTGGAGACAGAAATTAGGATTACCAAATCTAAGAAATGAATATATATAAAAGGATAAATCAGCAATTTATATTCACGTGAATTTAATGGATTCTTTGAAGAGAGTACTTATGCCACATTCTAGTCTATTTTACGTGGACATGTTTTTACTTATAAAAATTTTACTGATCCCTATTTAATCCTAGATTGGCTAGTCTTTTTTATCATTCTAATTGCTAGCATTTGTTGGTTCATGACGTGAAACTACTCTAGCCACTTAGTAAATTTCTAGATAACCAAAATTCAAGTTATATCATTTTTATAAAATAGTAACACCCTTAAAAACTATTAATCAAAATACATTAAAATAATATATAAAATAAAATCATAGAAAATTTTGGCAAAATAAAGAAATTACAAAGATTATAATGGAAGTACCAAAAAAAGAGAAAAAAAGTATAAAATACATTCTAAAATACGATCTCATTAAACAAATTTCAAGAAAAAACTATTAATCAACTTTTATAAAAATATTATAACAAATTAAAAATATCTTTAACAAAAATAATTCTATTAATCAAAATACATAAAAAAATTAAATTGATATAAAAAATTATAAAAATATTTAGTAAAATTAAGATAGAAAAAATAAAAATAAAAAAATTACAAACATTACACCCGAAGCACAAAATAAAAAGAAAAAAGGGATAGAAAGAACATTCTAATTACATATAATTAAAATATATTGTTGAATTATTGAATTAAAGAAACTGAATTGATGTCTAAAAATAATTACTAAAAATAATAAATTCTGATGATTAAAAATAATAAATTAAACTAAAGAAAATTTAAAAATATTATCTGAGAATATGAGAATAATAGAATATGTAATATAGGAGTATATATACATTAATAACAAAATAAAATGGTAGCATATAGAATTGGAATCCTTCAATATTTTTAAATAAATTAAATGAATTCATTTAAAAATAATAAATATTCATTCACTACAACGATTAATACCCATTTTATTTACTAGATCGTACTAATAAGAGAACAATTAAAAAATATATGTGACCATTTTAAATAATTTATTTAAGTATCTATTAATTAATACAAAGTATAAATTCGTTACCTTTTCAATAATTAATACTCATTTTATTTAATTATCAATTAATTAATACTCATTTTATTATATATATGACAATAAATTAAATTAAATAAATTCATTTATTTCATTGCCTTATATATTATTTATTAAATTATTTAATATTTATGTGGTTTAATGAATCAAACAAAATTTTAAATAATTTAATATCTATTCTAATTAAATTAAATATTTGATTAGTTATGATTGATGTAATTTAATGAATCAAATAAAATATTAAATGATAGAATATTATTTATTCTAATAAAATCAAATTAAATATAATTAATTAGTTATAATTAATACAGTTGAATAAATCAAACACATTAAATTAAAAAATAATTTAGTTAATTTGTCTCTTAAGGACACATTTTAAAAATATTTATTTTTTTATAATTTTTATAAAATATATTTTTTAATAATATTTTTAGCCTATGCTCTAAGGACACATTTAACAGTGTCCATAAAAAATATACTTAATTAGTTAATACAAATAATTAGTATACTTGATTTGGTTCAATAAATTAAAAGAAATAAATATGAAAAGAAGAGATAAAGAAAAAGTGAATAAATAAAAATGTGTAGTTATCAAAAGACAATAAAAAAAGTTTTTTTTTATTAATTATTAACTTATTATAATTAATTTCACACTATTTATTATGTATTATTCATCTTACAAATTAACACAATCAATTAGTTTAATTATAAATAATTAATTATAATTAATATAACCCATTTCACTATACTTTCTAAAAAATAATTAAAAAGATACGTTTTAATTTTTTGTTAAAGTAAAATAAAATAAAATACATAAATTGAATAGATATAAATTAAAAATTATAAAATTTTATTAACAATTCAAATAAATTAGTACCATAAAACTGAATTAAATGTCTATTTAAAATAATTACTGACCTTCTATTCTTCTAATTATTAATAATTTAAATAAAATAATACACTATAACTTATTTTTTATTTATTTTAAGTAATTACTAATATTTTATTTTTTTAATTATTTTCTTGTCTTATTTATCATTCATGCTTTCCATCAAATATATTAATAAACAAATAAACTAAATTAACTACCTCAATTATACTTGGACTATTCAACAATTCAACATAATCTTTTTAATTTAGGATTAACTACTAACCATAGAAAATAGAAAATTTAGAGTAATTTAGAATTATGAACGGTAATTATGTATTGTGAAATAACATAAAATCATAATGTAATTTATTTTTAAAAAATTAATCAAGCATTATTGTTAATTATGAAATAACCTAAAATTATAATGCATTTTACTTTAAAGAAACAACCAACCATTAACATCAATAAATAAAAACTATCGTCAAAATGCTTTGATTGAAAATATAAGGGGTTAATTATTATTCATTATTAATAATATATCGATTATATCAAAAAGTAAAAATATAATTATCCGCATTTACATCATTAGAAGAATTAGCATCACAAGTAGAATTTTATTAAAAAAAAAAAGTAAAACATATCAGAAGAATTAGCATCACAAAGTAGAATTTTATAAAAAAAAAAAAAGTAAATTACACACACACATATTAGAAGAATTAGTATCACAAGTAGAATTTTATAAAAAAAAAGTAAATTACACACACACACAAGTAATTAAGATTTTTTTTGAAATAAATAGTAAAAAAATACATATTATAAATTATATTTTTTCATAAGTAACCCTTTTAAATTGTATGTTATGTTTGGCATGATTTATTTGTATATCATTTAAATTGGCATTGTTTTTATAACGATTATTTATTCTTAATAATTGTTAGAGTTTTTGATGCCTTATAATAATTATCTATAAAGAAGAAACATATATATTTTGAAGAAGTTATTAAATAAATTTATTTTTTTGCCCTATTTTCACATTAAAAAATTTTTTGTTCTATCTGTCCTTTTTTAACTATTATCATGTTATTATAATTTTTAAAATAATATTTAAAAAATCTTTAAAAATAGAAATAGCGATTACACTTCGAATAATTAATTCAATAGAATTAAACTTAAACGAATAAGATGATTCAATTAATTATACAGATAATAGTATATTTATAAATATTAATAATAAAAATAATCTCACTAATGTAAATGACTAATACAATAATTATATGAAAAAATAAATAATTACATAATTGCATAATTTTCAAGATCCTATTTGATTGAATTTAATGGACAAATTCAAAAATATCTATACGATAATGTCCTAATATTTTAGCATACTGTAAATCATACTATAATTTTATATATCATATTATAATTTTAAGTCAACTCCTTAAACACATGAAGTACACATGATAAAAGAGAATATTACAAAACAAAATTATAGTAAGATTATTTAAAAATACCTTAAAAAAGACACATTTCTTTTGTTAATTAAATACTGAAAAAAATATGCGCCTAATAATGAGCAACTAAAATAGACAAAAATCTTTAAAATTTATAAAAAAATAAAATATATAAGTAGTGATAAAAGAAATAAAAATTAAATAAATTACAAAAATTATACCCTAAACACAAGAGAGAGAGAGAGAAAGAAAGAGAAAAAAAGAGAAGAAAAGAGTAAAAAACACATTATGATTTCGTATAAATAGATGACATTGACAAAAAAAACTAATAAAATTAATTCATATATTTCGTTATTATATTTATTATTTACTAAAATAATTTGATATTTACTCCAATCAAATCAAATCAAATAATTAATATAATTAACTAAATTAATTAATTAATATAATTAATTATGAAATTTGAATGTCTAATCAAATTAATTAATTGATATCATTAATTAGTTATAATTGATTTGTTTTACAGAATTAAAAAAAATAAATCAGAAAACATTTTCAAAAGCATGTTACGTCAGCTCCGTCGTTGAGCGAAGAAATCCGATTTTTATATAATAAAATAGATTAAATATGCTTCTGCATTCTTTTTCAAAAAAAAAAAAAAAAACCTAGTCCCCAAGTGTGATGGGTCAAATGGTGGGCCTTGTTAGGGGCCCAATTATATTCAGTAATAAGTCAAAGTCAAACAAATTCAAAACGCAAAGTTTTGGAGCTCGAAACCCCAACTCTGCTGCGATTGCTCAAGGGAAAGTGTGGCGCTGCTGCCACCATCACCGGAAGAATGCCGTCTGAAGAATCGAAGCCGGGGAAGAAAGAGGACGCCAACCACAGCAACAATAAGAGTTCTTCGTCTTCCAAAAAAGCCACAACCTCCAAGCTTCAAAATGTGAAGAAAGAAGATTCTGACAATGATTCTTCTTTCAAACCCCTCAAGCCTAAGCCTTCCGCTGCTGTGTCTCGCTCCAAACCCAAGAAGGAAGAGTACTCCGACGACGACGACGTGCCCATTGCCAAAAGAGCTTCCAACAATTCCAAGGTTTCTCAATATTGAAGCTTTCTTCCTACAATTTATGTGGCCATTTTTGCTTCTTTTATTTTTGTTTACTCTCTTAAAATGTGTACTGTTTTGGGGATGAAGGAAGTAGTGAAGAAAAGGAAGAAGGTGAAGGAGGAAGAAACTAAGAAGACAAAGAAGAAAGGGGAAGATGCTGCTGCTTCTTCTGCTTCACAGCAGCAACAGAAGAAGAAGCAGAAAGAGAAAAAGGTGTATGATTTACCTGGCCAGAAACGAGATCCACCTGAGGAGGTAGATATACAATTATATACATTATACATATATGCTTTATTCTCCTATTCCTTATAGCTTTTCCAGTTTTGTATAATCAGTGTGTTGTGTTTGTTTCCTTGTGAAATTTCAGAAAGATCCTCTCAGGATTTTCTATGAGAGTTTATATGAGCAAGTTCCCACAAGCGAAATGTCACAAGTCTGGTGAGTTTTTCTTTCCTTACCATGATTTGTCAAGGGTGGGAGATTACTGTTTATATGCAACTTTGAGACACTACTGATAGTGTAGTTTTGCCTTTAAGCAACAGATTGGTATAGAGTTGAAAAGGAAATTGACGAATCAACTGTGTCTGTGTATGCAAGAAATACATAGAATGCTTCTAATTTTAAAATTTTTGTCACAATTTATATTTGGAATATATAGCAATGTCTCAGACTCCTGAAATTTCAAGTTCATTTAGGGCCTCATTTGCCTGAATTCCTATAAAATTGCAGCGTCATCAAGTGATACGAGATTAGGATAGATACAAGACCCTTGCCAACCAACTGGAGTTTGTATTAGTAGCACCATGCTCTTTAATATTGTTATAATTTTATATTTTATACGAAATATAAATTTCAGTTCCATTGATAATCCATTTTAAAAGGTAAGAGGTAGGCTTTCCTTGTCTTTCCCCCTCCAGTATTGTGCTTGAGTAATCATGCATCCTTCATAAAGGGTCATTGTGATGAACTAACTTTGAATACTGACCTTAAAGCATAGTATCTTAAGGTTGTCTTAGTAGTGTTCTAGATCAGGTTGAATCGTGTCAAATTTTGGAGGACGTGTATGTTTAATTTTAACTAAACTTATAAACATGCACTGCCCCTTTAATTTGTGAACCCAGAACCAGTAATTGGTTGTAGGATGTCTGCTAATGCATCTGCAAATTGGCATTTGTGTATCTGGTTTTTCTTTTGCTATTGCCTGCTAGAGATTAATGATTCCATAGATTCATAGAATGTTCCTTAAAGTTGCAATATCAACAGTTTCCATCCAGTTGAACTGATCACTATCTTTCAAACCCCCCCCCCCTCTCTTACTGCGAACTTGACCTAGCGTAATGTTGAAGAGTTTGGTGTTGCATTTTAATCTGGAATCTTGGATTCAAATTGTTTATTTCTTATTGAATATAACTGCAGGTTGATGGAGTCAGGCTTACTTCCTAAAGAGGTGGCAATGAAAATATTTGAAAAGAAGCAAAAGAAAGCTGTGCAGCAGAAGCTCACTTCTCCGGTTAAAGCTGTACCAGCAAAGGGAAGCACACGATCCGTCACGGTCAAGAAGAAAAGCCCAACCTCCCCTGTACCTTCTGCTAAGAAGAAGACCCCAAACTCCACAAGGAAGCAGTCCAAGAAGCGGAAAGCTGAGGATGCAAGCTCTGAGGATGACTCTGATGATGACTATATTTTGTCTTCTAAGGCTAAGAAATTGAAAACAAATTAATTGTGCTCTAGTTGAATTTTATCCAATTCTTACATAGTTGTACCACCATTGATTAGGTTAATCTCAGACTTGTAAGGTATTCAAGTGGATGATGTTATCTATGACTTCGTAGAAGCATTCATATTGGAAGGATTTCTTAACTGTCAATTGCCAAATTGATAGTTTTATGTAGCCTTTCCCTTATTGGAAGGGTTTCTAGTAACTAATTATTAGTCTATACGGTCAATTGCCAAAACTATCTTTGGTTGTTCATCAAATACATGATTTGATGATTACTTGAAAGTTTGACTAGAACGCGAACCAATTGATTATGAGCTAATTTTGATGTTTTTTAATTTTATTTTTAGAGTGAAACCTCACTTCATTCCTAATAAGTTTACGAAACTTTTTTCCGCTCCTTAAGAAAAGTTAATGATTAACTCCATAAGACCTTCTGTTCCTTCTGTAATGTCTCCGTCTAGAGCTAACGGATCTTACCTACGTGGATTGTTAAGTCAACATGTGTCAGGCAACAATTTAATCAGACAAATCGCCCCCTCTTCTCTTTTCTCCTCTCTTTCTCTTTATGAACTAGAACACCACTAGACCAACTCTCCTCTCTCCTCAATATCATTTTCAGCCACCATCATCACCATCATCCACTACTGTTCCGAGGCTTACCTAGAACCGGATGATTGGACTTGAATGAAAGGCCCAAACGTTGAAGGTGGGTGGTTTCCGAGCTGTTACTGCTTGGGAGCTTCCGTCGAGTTGTATGCTTTGAGGAATGGGGGGTGGTACCTGCAAACACACTCCGATGTCTAAGTTAGCAAGGGGTTAAGCAGGTTTTGAATGTATTGGAACTTAAGTTTACCTGAGAGTGTCAGTGTATTTATAGGGAAGGAACCAATGACCACTGCTGAAGTAGTTTCATTTCTGATGGTGGATAACCGTCCCTTTATCTTAGGGTTGTTGGGATCTCTCTTCTAGAAGTGGGTGAAAGATTTAAGAAAGCAGTTATTCACTTGGATAAGTGTTGACTGCTTATAGGTGTCGACCCCGACTTCTTAGTGGAGGTCAGATACACGATGAAGGCCAATCTTTTTGGATTGGACCTCTTAGCCTGATTGGGCCTGGCTTATGTTTTAGACCAGGGTCTAAACAGTGGCCCTACTCGAGTCTGATATCTTAGTTATGAGTTGGATTCGAGTATTAATTAAACTCGGGGACGCTTAAGTCGATATTTCTTTTCAAGTCGGAAAACTGACGTGATTTTAGTTTTGACACCGAAGTGATTTTGAATTTTCAATCGTCGCGTCTAATCAACCGTCGCGTCCGTTTGGCTTTTGGATTTATATGTGGGGGGCAGTTACATTGGTAACGGCGCGTTCTTTTAATGATTGAACCGTTTTACGATTATGCCCCTGGTATCTCATAAATACCTTTCCCTCCTCTTCCTCCTCATGCCCCTACTCCCCCAGTTCATTACTCCTCGGAACCTGAGAAGAGAAAACGCAAGACCTCGAAAACCGGTGCCTCTAGTGTCGGGGACGCCGGCTTTGACGGGCCAAAATTTACTAGGAAGCACATCCTTCCATACAAACAATTTCCTATGGATGATGCTGCTATCCGAAATCATCTTCAAATCTTAATCCGAGGAGGAATTCGGACTGCTGGGGTCTGCACCTCCCTCCTTGATATTTTTAACAAGACTCCCTTGAGTGCTACTCAACAATCTTTAGAAAATATTCAAGGGAGGATTGTCATGTATCAGGAGGAGGAAAAAAGGTTGCAGGAGGAGAATGACTGGCTGAAGGAAGAGCTCGCCCAGACCCGGGAGAGGGAGAAAAATTTAATGGGCCAGTGTGTAATGGCTGAGGGTCTGAAGGAAAAGGTTGAACAGAACTATGTTAGGATCTTTTCGGCCAATATTGATTTGAAAAAGGAGGTGGAGAAGCTTCGGGAGGGATATCAGGATTTAGAGGATTCTATTGTTGAAGGGACTGAAGAGGTGTTTAGGGTCCTAAAGGAGCAGGTCAGAGTTATTGCTCCCGACTTGGACCTGTCACCTCTTCATCCCGACAAGGTGGTCATTAATGGTGAGATAGTATTTCCTCCTCGTCCCGAGACTGATTCCGAGCTGAAGACGGTGGGGCAATGCATCATTGAATCCCCTCCCCGTGAGGTAGATATGACGTCTTCTTCTGCGGCTCCCGAGGTGATTTCAGCTCCTGTTGCTGAAGAGATCCCACTGACCCCTCCAACTTCTGCGGCCGAACCGACCTCTTCTCCTGCCGATGATTCAAACCCCCTTCTTGGTCCCAAGTGATGATATTTTTAAAGGCCCGACTTGTGGGTCCTTTTTATGAACTCTTTATATTTGTTTGTATATTTTGCTGGTGGTTCCTTGACACTTGGTCCTTTTTATAGGGTCTTTTAACAACAGTTTGTTTATTATGAAGCTTCTTTTTATTATAGGATAAAACTTTGTTGAGTAGTCGAAGCTTTTTGTAAAACCTTTTTCTGCTTTAGTTTTGTAAAGCTTTTGAGAAGGCTCAGACGTTTGTCTGAGGACAATGTTTTCGCTGCTCAATAAAGTTTTTGAGAAAACTTTTTCTTGAGTGATTTTGATAAAAGTTTCTCCAAGGAATCCTTTTTCCTTTGAATTCTTAAAGAATCTTCGAATCTCTTAGCTTCCATTATTTGGACCTTATACGTTCAATTTTACTTAATTTATTGAATTGTTTTCATGACTTAGGTTATTCTTGTGATGCATTTTATTTTACTTGGGCTTTCCGACTTATAAGTCGTTAGCTATATTGTTTATGTGCTATTTATGATCGAATTTTATAACCTCTTTACACCGACCTGTACTTCGTCGCTTTATCTAGCCAACTATGTTAGGTTGGTCAACGAATTTTCGTACTTTTTCGAGCTTAAGTCAGTGCGTATCATAGAGTAATAATGGAATTTCTAAAGAGAAAGATAAAGAGTTAGAAGAGAGATATTATTACTAATGCACTGTGGCTTTACAAGGGTGATTTTGCTACTAAAGGATTGAATTTTTTGCCACTAGCCCTCGCTTTGATGCCTCATTAAAACCCCATCCAGGAAAACCCTTTTTGGGAAAAAACCATGAAGTCAGGAAAAAGAGTACATCAAGGAGCGAGGTTCGCTTCTAGCTGTAATATCTCTTCATATTGCAAGCGTGCCATGACCTTGGAAGCTCGGATCCTCCTAGATCGGACACTTTATAGTAGCCTTTCCAAAGACCTCAACTATCTTGTAGGGTCCTTTCCATTTTGCAGCGAGTTTTCCTTCTCCCGACTTGTTCACTCCGATGTCATTTCAGATGAGCACTAAGTCGTCTGAGGCGAAGCTTCTTCGAATGACCTTTTGGTTGTACCTTGTTGCCATCCTTTGTTTTATCGTTGCTTCTCTTATCTAGGCTTGTTCTCGGATTTCTGGGAGCAATTCAAGCTCCTCTTTGTGTGCTTGGACGTTTCCGACCTCATTGTAAAATCTCACCCCTAGGCTTTGCTCATTGACCTCTATGGGGATCATGGCTTCGATGCCGTAAGCAAGTCGGAAAGGTGTTTTGCCAATAGTTGAATGAGGTGTGGTTCGGTAGGCCTATAATACCTGAGAAAGCTCTTCAGCCCAAGCTCCATTTGCTTCTTGAAGCCTTTTCCTTAACCCTACTAATATAATTTTATTGCCTGCCTCTGCTTGTCCATTTGCTTGGGGATGCTCGACCAAGGTGAATTGATGCTTGATTTTCATGCTAGCCATCAAGTTTCTGAATGTAGAGTCAGTAAATTGTGTACCATTATCAGTTGGGATGGAGTGTGGGACTCCAAATCGGGTAGTAATATTTCTATACAAAAATTTTCGACTTCTCTGTGCCGTAATAGTAGCTAATGGCTCTGCTTCTATCCACTTAGTGAAGTAATCTACTCCCACAATGAGAAACTTTACTTTTCCTGGCGTTTGAGGGAAAGGTCTGAGTAGGTTCAGTCCCCACTTTGCAAATGGCCATGGAGAAGTCACACTAATGAGCTCTTCTGGGGGAGCGACGTGGAAATTTGCATGCATCTGACAAGGTTGACACTTTTTCACAAAGTCGATGTCATCTCTTTGTAGGGTTAGCCAAAAGAACCCGGCTCGGATTACTTTCCTAGCTAGGGATCTAGCTCCGAGATGGTTTCCGCAGATGCCATTGTGTATTTCTTCCAAGACTTCTGCCGTCTTAGAGGTTGGGACGCACTTCAGCAATGGTTTAGATATCCCTCTTCTATAAAGGACATTTTGCACCAAGGTATAGTTCTGAGCCTCCCTTATAAGTTTTTGAGCCTCCTTTTGTTCTTCGGGAAGGATGTCAAATTTTAAGTATTCAATCAGAGGTGTCATTCATCCGAGGACTAGGCCGGAGACTGGCAAGATGTCCAGCCTGTTATCTGCCTTTGTGACCGAAGGTTCCTGGAGAGTTTCTTATATCAGACTTCTATTATTTCCTCCCGGCTTGGTACTTCCCAGTTTGGAAAGGCATCGGCTCTGCTGTTGAGCTCCCTTGTTATGTGTCTGACTTCCGTTTCGAGGAACTGCCTAAGAAGCTCGAGTGTTCTTTCCAAGTACCTCTTCATGTTGGGATCTTTTGCCTAGTACTCTCCATTAATCTGAGAAATCACGACTTGAAAGTCACTGAAGGCTACTACTTTGGTCACTCTGACTTCTTTGGCTAGCTTTAGCCCAGTAATCAAGGGCTTCATATTCTGCCTGATTATTGGAGGCCGGAAATTCAAATTTCAAGGAGACTTCTATTTGAGTTCCTTCTTGATTAACCAGTATTATGCCTGCACCACTTCCGACTTTGTTGGAGGAGCCATCCACGTATAATTCCCAGGTTGTGAAGGCCTCCTATTGATCTCCTGCGTATTCGGCCATGAAGTCGGTGAGGCATTGGGCTTTGATAGCTGTCCGATTTTCGTATTTCAAGTCGAATTTGGATAACTCTATAGGCCATTGAACCATTATGCTCGCAACATCCGTTTTCTAAAGGATTTGCTTCATGGGTTGGTTCGTCCGAACTCTTATAGTATGAGTTTGAAAATAAGGCCGAAGCCTTCTAGATGCTACGACTAAGGCGGATGCGAACTTCTCGAGTTTTTGATACCTTAGTTCAAGGCCTTATAGTACCTTACTTGTGAAGTAGACAGGATGCTGCCCGACCTCATCTTCCCGTATTAATGCTTAGAAACCTTTTGAACTTCTGAAAGGCTTCTTCACATTCAGAAGTCCATTCGAACTGGCATCCTTTTCTCAGTAGGGCAAAAAGTGCTAAGGATCTTAATGCTAATCCTGCTAAAAACCTAGACAGAGCTGCAAGTCGGCCGTTCAGCTGCTGAACTTCCTTTAAACAGGTCGGACTCTTCATTTTCAGGACCGCTCTACATTTATCAGGGTTAATTTCAATCCATGCCAAGGTAAGAATAAAAAATGAAGAAAGAGAAAGAATTTTGGTATTTATAAGATGCTAGGGACAAAGGAGTAATTTTTTACCCCCTCATTTATAGCACACATGGTTACCAAGGTAACTGCAGAAGTAACGTACAAAGACAATAAAAAGACATTACGTTTCAAAATTTTCACAAAAACACATAGAGTATCCGACTTAGTCCCCAAAAAGTCGGTGTGTCCGACACGATCTATTAAGCGCATAAGGAAGCAACATGATCTACAAATGCTTGAGGCCAACCTTGTCAAGCTCGGATTCAAGCAGTGACACTGTTCATACCCTGACCCAAAAGCATAGCCAGGCCCAAAATGAATCAAAGTCCACCCAAGAGAGCTGGCCTCCTCTACAACCATTTGACTTCATATAGGTCGAGCGTGACGACAGCAGTTCAACCCTACTTATCTAGATAAGTAACTAACTCCTAAAATATCTCTCACTCATTTAGAAAGGAGATGTCAACAACGTTCCAAGAAAAAAAAGAATGGTTATCCACCATCAAAGGTGAAACTACACTAAAAGGTAGTTATCTATTCTATTATAAATACACTAACATCTTCAGGTATATTCAGGACCCAATCTACTAAAAACATGTCTAAAACTCTTACTAACTTAAGTATTAGAATCCCTTGCAAGTATCACCCCCACCTTCTCACGAGAAACTTAGACAGCGACACCTCGACATCAACGAAAATCAAACGATGCCCAAAAAGACTTTGAACCTCACGTTCAGGCCCAAAAACAATCTAGTTTCAGGTAACCCTCGAAAAAGGAGAAAAGAAAACTTACCTTTCTAACTCATATTTTTCACCAATATTACAAAACTATTACCTCACTAAAACCACAAATAAAAACTTGGGGAAAGTTCGAAAGGACCATTAAGACATCAAATCAAAAATCCAAACAGTTACACTTCTAGCTCACCATTGTATTAAATCCATGCCATTGACTTAAAATTATCACAATACTTTTCATCTAACAGATAGGAGAACATCAAAATTTGCGCCACATGTCACATACATTAACTCGTCGTGGATAGAAAAAATGTCTCCACTTTAATTAGGATAGGAGAACATAGAAATTTACACCACATGTCACATACATTAACTCATCGTGGATAAAAGAAACGTCTCCACTTTAATTAAGAGAGAGAAATAAAAAATTGTTCTGATTCCCCATGAGCAATGACCGGTCGCGCTTAGGGGCTTATACCCTCAACACACGCTATACAAGTAGCCGAGGTATACAAAGCTCGACCTACCTCCTTACATCGGAACAAGTTAAGCTTGGGAACTATGATATGGACATTATAATTTGGCCACTATCCCTATCACCTCTGCCACAAACGCAACAAACTCGGATATAACGAACCTATATAGACTAAGTCAAAATAAACGAGACAGTAATCCAAACGTGAAATAGCAATATTCACAGTAACAGATTCTACCGAGAATCAGAAAAGTATGCTGAACTCCATCAATTAAACTCAATCCCTCTCCTATATAAGCAAGGAAGGTGATACTAAGCAAGGCAGGTCAATTTGGAACAATACTCTAATATCTTAAGCTTTTCTTTTTTGATATTCTGATATGTTGACTTGAGCGTTAGAATGCCTTCTATAGACGTTCCATCTCATCGTGCTCATTCAGGTTGACATATAGCTCCTCAAAGGATCCGTCAGCGGTTGGCGAGGAGATGTTATAACTCGGTCAAACTTCTATGGATAGAACAAAACCTTAAACAAGTAACATTATATCTAGGGGTGAACGCGGATCGGATCGAATCGGATTTGGCATAAATCTCGATCCGATCCACACTAAAATCATCGGATCCAATATCCCCGACTTTTAAGCTTGGATCTGATCCGCACATTTGCGGATTGAATATCGGATATATCCGCAAAATATATAAATATTTTAAAAAGTTTATTTTTATTAAAAAATATTAATAAAAATAATTTTTTTTACCTTTTTAAACATGTTTACTTTTAAAATATTGTTAAACATATTTTTTTTAAATAATAAAAATAAAATAATATAATATATATGATAATTATTAGATGAAATAAAACAAAAAAAGAATATTTACTTATTTATTTATTTATTTTTGCGGATACACAAGTCAGATATGCAAATACCTACATAAAATTCGCAATCCGATCCTATTAGTGTACGAATCGGATCGATATCCGCAATTTTTAAATCAAATTCAGATAAATACTGCAGATATGCGAATCAAATCTGATCCATGAACACTCTATTCATATCACCAATGAGTACTCACATTTTACACTATACGTTACTTGCATATGTATTCCCACTCACTAACAAACTCATACAACCCTTTACTGCTTCAGCTAATTAACCTACTAATTCTTACTATAAATATCTATTTTCTTGTTATTAATTACTCTATTAAATAACCACTATTAACAAACACGGATCCAAGACTTTAGGGCATGATTTCTTAATTCAAAAAATTAATGATTAACAGCCCAACAAATCAGTAGTTTCACCTGGTGTTTTTCACCTATTTGTTTGTAGAATATCGATCTTTAAATCGGTTATGTTTTAGCGACCCACAAGCATCACCAAACTGTACATCTTAATATGGAACAGCAACAAATAAAGGATACCCATCTTTTGGCCTGGTGAGAGGTTCTAACTTCTAAGTACAAGTTTGGCTTCCTCTAGACCATGGGAGTGGCTTTTCTTTCAATTTTAGGATGACAGAATCCCACAAGTTTACTAAATGCAATGTGAATTGGAATGATACCAAACTAATGAACTTGCATGCTTGATATTATTAAATCGAAATAGAAGTATATATGAATAAACTATTGTCTTTGTTTGACAGGCCAGAAATGTAATACATTTGAACGAGTAAATCAGCAAAAATATAAGGAGATACAGAATTGCATATGGCAGTAGATATACGATGAGCGGTAAAGCTTTGTATATTGATTTAGGTGGCTACAATGGAGACATGATCTCTTAGGTAGCAAACATTCTTGATTCTACTCGTTATAGGCCTCTTCACCATCATCTTCATAGAGCTCCTCCTCCTCATCCTCGGCTGTTGCATCCTGGTATTGCTGGTACTCCGCAACTAGATCATTCATGTTACTCTCTGCTTCGGTGAACTCCATCTCGTCCATTCCTTCCCCAGTGTACCAGTGCAAGAAAGCCTTGCGCCTGAACATTGCCGTGAACTGCTCACTGACCCTCCTGAACATCTCTTGAATTGATGTCGAGTTTCCAATAAAGGTGGACGACATCTTCAGATTCTTGGGTGGAATATCACACACACTGGACTTCACATTGTTGGGAATCCATTCCACGAAGTACGACGAGTTCTTGTTCTGCACATTGATCATTTGCTCATCCACCTCTTTCGTGCTCATCTTTCCCCTGAACATTGCTGAAGCCGTCAGGTAACGGCCATGTCGAGGATCAGCAGCACACATCATATTTTTGGCGTCCCACATCTGCTGAGTCAGTTCTGGAACAGTGAGGGAGACATACTGCTGCGACCCACGAGATGTGAGAGGCGCAAACCCCACCATGAAGAAGTGAAGACGTGGGAATGGGATCAGATTGACTGCCAGCTTCCTGAGGTCAGAATTCAGTTGACCAGGGAACCTTAAGCAGCACGTTACCCCACTCATAGTTGCAGAAATCAGATGGTTCAGATCACCAACTGTAGGTACACCACGAAGGAAAAGAAATTAACAGAGGTTATTATTGTTTGGTTATATGCATAATCTTTTAAAGCATATGGAACAGATGAGATAATACTTACAGCTTGGCGTACTGAGCTTCAAGGTCCTGAAGCAAATGTCATAAAGTGCTTCATTATCAAGAACCATGCATTCGTCTGCATTTTCCACCAACTGGTGTATCGATAAAGTTGCATTGTATGGCTCCACAACAGTGTCTGAGACCTTTGGAGATGGAAAAACAGAGAATGTGAGCATCATTCTATCTGGGTATTCCTCCCTAATCTTCGAGATCAGAAGTGTTCCCATGCCAGAACCAGTGCCTCCTCCTAGCGAGTGGCAAACTTGAAAACCTGATAAAATCAAATATTATATTTAGAATAAAGGGCAACAGATATCCATAAGTTCAAAAAAAATACTGAAATCTCAAACAAAATTAAAATATTAAAATTCGAATAACGAATCTCTAGCAGTAGGTTCGGAGTTTGAGCCACATCTCCACATTCGACATAGTATAAACTCTTTATCATGTAGTTCCAAGTGGATTTCAATTCTAACTCTTTTCGGAGGCAGATCAGTTTGTTTCATACTCCTTTTAATTTAATTATTCATCCAACTTAGTTCCATGGTTTATTTACACAAAAGAACCCTCTTTCGACAATGGAACAAAAAAACTGTAGTAGTGGTAATAGACTAATGGAAGAAGAAACAAACCATGCACTAGCATAAAAAGATAATGTGATCCCTCCCTGGTCATCCCTTGTTACGAGTCCTGACAACTGAGGCCATGTTAACAACTCAGCCTCACCAACTTGAGAAAAATGATTGAGTACCAATTATTGTAGTGGAAAGATGTCAGGAAAAAAAAAAAAAAAAACTGATGCTAACAGTTCTGGACCTACTATTATTCGCTCTGTTTCTTTTTCTTTTCTTGTGATAGATCTACGGATAACATAGAGAATAAACAATCCAGAAAACAAGCCGAGTGAGATGTCATTTGTGATGCAATTACTTTCGATTCATGGTGTCCATTTATCAAGATCCCCATAGTATTCATTAATGCCAAAAATAATTTATTCTACAAAAGAGAATCGGATCTCTTAGAAGTGTTCTATCATTCTGTCAAACAAGTACAAATGATTAATACACCTAGGAAATATGGTTTATGGCGTATAAGTAATTCAGCGATTTCTTTGCGGATTAAGTCAAACTTAGTAGTCGAATTTCACAGTCTCGGTTAGAACTTACCAGATCAATTCTCGAGCATTACTATACTGATAAAATGAAACTTTCACATCAAGCAAATCCATCGATAACAATGGCTAGAAATATCTACATCGAAATTTAACAAATCTAAAAGGACATCGTATCACACACATTACTCAAAACGAATCACATTCAAGGGAGCTTAATAGTGAAGATCGTTCAAACAAAAGACAGAGAAACTGAGCTAAAAGCAGAGAAGCACAGCGAAGGAAATGAAAGTACCTTGCAAGCAGTCGCAGTTCTCGGCCTCTTTGCGAACGACGTCGAGAACGGCGTCAATCAACTCAGCACCTTCGGTGTAGTGACCTTTCGCCCAGTTGTTTCCGGCACCGGACTGGCCAAAGACGAAGTTATCAGGTCGAAAGATCTTACCGTATGGACCAGATCTGATGCTGTCCATGGTACCAGGCTCAAGATCCATGAGCACAGCCCTGGGAACGTACCTTCCACCAGAAGCTTCATTGTAGTAGACATTGATCCTCTCGAGCTGGATATCGGAGGAGGCTTGGCCGTTGTACTTTCCAGTAGGATCGATGCCGTGCTCGTCGCAGATCACCTCCCAGAACTTGGAGCCGATTTGGTTCCCACATTGACCTCCCTGCACGTGCAAGATCTCTCTCATTGCTGTGGCGGTTACTTCTCTGAGAGAGAGATTTAGGTTTGGTGAATTAGGAACGAGATAGAGTGAGTGAGTGAGTGAGTGAGTGAATGAGAATTGAGAAGAGAAGATTTGAGATTTTTATTGGAGAAAATGAATGGGAGGAGGATAGGATGGTAATAATGGAAGGGCGGGATATTTTGTTTTCAAGTGTGGTGTCGTGTGCCGTTCATTCTTGAAGGTATGGTACGGGCACCAACTATGCCCAACGCATACTTCATTACTTCTACCCCACCCACGTTCTCTCTCTTCCTTCTCCATCTAAGCCCCTGGCCCCACCCATCCACTTTTTCTTATTGTTGCGGATTCTATTATTGCACAAAATTTCGGTGCATCGGTAAAACCGAACAAACAACTTATGAAAATTTTTTTAGCAATAACCTAGTGTATAATTTAGCCCAGTATGAGATCCAAAGAAAAAAAGCCCATCATGCAAATCAGTATTTCATTTTTGTCGCTCTGACTCAATGAAGGAAAAGCAACTAAAAAAAGGTTATTATGTCATTCTCTTTCAAGAACGACCATTTCCACGGTTCAATTAGCTCTGTGGTCAAGTCCAAAAGAAAATCAAATTAGCTCTGTGGTATCTCATCGTTGAGTATTGATAAAAGGTCCTCCTACGTATTTTAGTGCAGGAAAATCAAACGTAAATTTTCAGTAAGCATAGCACGTGCACAAAAAAGAAGAAAATCCAATTGAAAATTCCAAATTCTTTCCAATCCTGAAATTCAAAATTCTATTTTGTCATGTGACTGCAGAGCTTGGAAGAGAAACCCAAACTTTGAATTTGTCATTTCTAGCTATGTACTACTCTTCAATTTCAAACTTAGGTTGTTTTTAGGCTATTTTTTTACGTATGGAAATATTGAGTATGTTTTTACTAAAAATGGGTCAATTTTGTGTAATTGTAAGTGGGTGAAAGCTGCAGGGGAAGTATGTCCAACACCCAAATAGTGTGTTGCACTAGCAAGCAGGACGCGTGTTAAACAATGGCAAGCTCTCATCTAGCACGCATAGGGCGTGTTGGGCACGTGTCATGTATTAATTTGATGTAATTTCAACATGTGACTTGTGTTGAGTGGTCTGTCTATAAATATAAAGTTTATTTGCCATTTTACTTTATTGTTAGGAGAGTTGTTTTAGTGTGTTAGTGGTATCATAGAGGGTACCGCAATATACTCGTATATTACAATAGTAAGATTATACGAAATAAATATGAGGGTGACTTTTGTGTGTGAGAATCCGATTTTGTTTGTGAATCCTTGCACTACGACGTTTACAAAGGTACAGTGCAATCTTTGTCAAAGCAAAGAGAGTGATATCTTAAAGAAGGTGAGCAATATTTTATACAAGAATCCCATTATCGTATTTGGCGGTCTAATATATAGTATGTAGCATATATTTTATATTCACCAGCAAACTCAGGTGCAACAGCCGAAGATTAAGTTGTATATTGAATTTGAACATATAGCTACAGATGAGATTCAACATGACTCAGACATAGAAGATGATAGAGTTGAAGTGTACGAATGAACGAATAGTGATAGCAAAGAGGACTTCGAAGCTAACCACGAAGCAATTATGAGAGTGAGGATGGTGATGGGGCAGGTGAGGCAGTCATGGAAAATGTAGTGGTTCCACCTGCAGTCAGTCAACCCATTGATGTTCCACCTTTTATGCGTAACTTGGATCTTGACACCATGTATCCACCAGAATTCTCCGAATATGCGAACATAGGTACGTGAGAAGTGAGTAATACATTTTTCTTAATTTATATTTTGGTTAGATTGATGAGTGACAATTTACTTTTTCTAAAGGTATTGTTGTTCCTGAGGACAGGGAGTTTAGGATCGGAATGGAATATAGTTCTAGATAGTTAGTCGTTGCGACAATTAGGAGCTATATTATCTCTAGAGGAGTCAATCATACTGTATATGAGTCCGAGACACAAACGTTCTATGCAAAATTCAAGATATATGGTCATGGATGCGATTAGCTTATTCGAGCCAGATTGATACGGAAGAAAGGTTGTTGGGAGATACGGAGATACAACCGGAGGCATACGTGCACCATAGGAACGATTTTCATAGGATCGTTGCAAGTTGGACTCAAACACTGTTGCAAAGGCTATAAGGCCATTGGTTGAAACCAACCCATCCCTGAAGGTGAAGTCTATGATTGTGGAAGTTCAGTCCAGGTTCAACTACACCATCAGTTACCGAAAGGCTTAGTTGACAAAGTAGAAGTCGATCAAACAAATCTTCGGTGGTTGAAAAGAATCTTACCAAGCTTTTCAATTATGGTACATGATAATGGTTCAGAAGATGTCTGGCTCAGATAGAAACACGACCCCCTATATAACAGGAGTGAAGAGGTGGACGGTGTCAAGATACTTTGTTGGATATTATAGAGTTTCAATTCATGCATTAAAGCGTTCCGACATTGCAAGCCTCTGGTTCAGATCGATGGCATACACCTTTACGAAAAATAGAAAGGTGTCCTTTTGATTACAGTTGCACATGAAGGAAACCAAAATATTATGCCAAATGCTTTTGGCATCATGAAGGGGAAAGACCGCTAATCCGTGGTATTTTTTTTTCAGTAATTATGAAGGCATATTATTAGGAGAGATGGCGTGGAGATAATCTCTTATCACTATGAGTCAATGAGGACAACAGTAAATCATAGCAACAATAATTGACAACCTCCAAGAGCATGTAGATGTTTTGCATTAGGCACATCAGTAGCAACTTTTTAAGGGTATTCAAGGCCCCGTACTTGCATAAGCTTGTTGTTAATATAAGTATTTGATGCTACTATTATTTCTACTTATGATGTGCTGGCAGTGCCTAATACGACGATGTACAGTGTGATTTGTAGGCTATTCAAGGATAGTGGAGGAGTACAACATCAAATACAAGAAGTTACAAGAGCGAGATGAGACATATTTCTTATGGTGCAACAACATCAAAGTTTCCCAATAGGTATTGAAATTTAACGAGGGACATTGATGAGGTCACATGATGACGAACTTAGTCAAGTGCATAAATTTAGTGTTGAAGGGTGCCCAAAACCTTCCTGTGTCGACGCTTGTCCAAGCATGCCAGATTTAGTTACTCTCAATTTGTCACTCACCGGATAGAAGCAAATTTGTAACGTGCAGGAAATATAGTTCTAGGTCGTCAGGTATGATCAGGCCTTGATACGGCCGCCAGACAAACTGAAACATATTATTGGAAAATTAATATCATAATTAACATTAACATACATAGAGCACAAATACTGGCCTCTTCCATATCATATATTTCTTTCTTAAAAGACGTTGTGCTCTTCAATGTATATGCTTTGTTTCATGCACAATGACTCTACTTGCAACACATGACGTTAAAACACATAACATATGTACTGTTAGTAAAATACAGGTAAATACGAATAAAATACAAATTAAAATATGTACTATTATCTTTGAGCAACTAATATGTAACTGGTGCAAGCTGTAACACCCTATTACCCTTAGCCTTACCTCTAGCCATAAAGCAAAGGACGACAAAGCGTCATGATAGTTCTACAGCTCATACAGTAATATATAATCAAAAATATAATATACTAGAAGTCCGATGAAGGAACAAAGCTCAAAGACGCAGAAAACAGAGATACAAAAGCACAAAGCGTTCATATGTGATAACTAAACGCGTAGATACAAAAGATAAATAGAGTAAACAAGGTGTGTGTGTGTGTGTGTGTGTGTGTGTAAAGAAACTTAGTCTTTACCCGCGGAGTTTAGGCTGACTAGTTAAAACAGATACAACAAAGTTTTTGAAAGCTAAACACATACATCTTATCTCTCAAAGTTACGCCATCTAAGGCAGCAAGTACAATATACAAAAGTGAGAGAATAACTATATCAAAATAATCAAAAGACCAAAAGAGAGTCATCCTCCGCTCTGTCACCATCCGCAAACTCACCGAGGTAGATTGCGACCTGCATATAAAAAATAACAATAACATATGGTATGAGAACCAGAGGTTCTCAGCATGGTAACAGTGCCCAATAGATAAGATATAACGTTCCAGGACGCTAAAGGCAATCTTAGAACTGCAAACCGAATATAAAGATTCAACTCAAAATAAAACTTAAACCATAAAAGGGTTATCTATCTTAAGGAAATTATAAACTAACAGAAACACTGCTATCCCACAGCCTTCGCTATCCTATCCTCCATGCGATCTCATCACCACCGCCTACCGAACCTCCTCAATTTCCGTAAAAAACACAGATAATGCACGCAAGTAAAGCAGAAGTAATATATATTTACAGCAAGAAATTCAAGAAGCAAGTAAGCATGTTATACATTTAGGCAATAGATGCAATTAGGCAAAGCAAGCAAACACATAGAAGATGCACATGATAATGTCCGTCCCATTGGTCGTGATATCACTTGTCGGTTCAACTGCCAACCCGGCACATCCCTTTGAGATGTCGCCTTTCGATCACGAATAATTGGTACCCCAGGGATATAGTGCTCATGACCCACTATCTAGGAATATAGTGCCTGGCCCACTCTTGCGATTCGAAAGGATGCGAGCAAGATAATCAGCATCAAACCTCGCATCTCAACATAAGCAAGATTAACCACCGTACTTACGCCAGTGCTGCAACCTCGACAAGCAGGATTAACTACCATCCTTGCCAGGCGCATAGTGACTTACCGAATCTCAGCATATCAATAGCATAAAATCAGTCTTAATGATCACTTTCAGTATCTAACAAGTTCATCATTCCTTTTCAAATTCCAAACTCATGATAACCATCATCAGTTCTCAATTTCTCAAATTCATCGTCAATACAGCACTCCACCAATTCACTTAACTAGTCCATCCATAGTACTTCCCAAGCTTAAGTCACTGTCTTCTAAACTCATTAACAGAAAATATCTAATTAAGTTACTTAACCCATCCTCACTAGTCTCAAAACCTAGTCACTAGCTAAGAGCCTTAAATAGTAATTAAAGAAGTTTAGAAGGCTAGAGGAACTGTTAAACTTTAAAAAAAAGTTTTCAGTAAAACAGGGATCATGCGTACGCATGCATCTATCCACATACGCATGGGTTAAAATGTGACAAAGTCGCATACACGTGCATCATCTGCGTACGCAAGCGTCCAAAACAGAAAAGGGTTGCTGCGTACACATGCCAATGGCTGCGTACGCGGGAGTGTAAACGTTGCATTTTCGCGTACACATATCAACTTCCGTGTACGCGTGGGTGTATTTTTTGACATTTTTGCGTATGCATGTCAGTGTTGCGTACGCATGAGTACTGAGCAGAGGCCAATACTCGCATCGCGTGGCACTGTCTGTGTACGCATGCCTAAAAAATCTTTGAAAATGTTGTTTGCTACAGAATTCAAATTTTTGTACCAAATTTCAAATATGCATAACTTTTTCGTTTTAAAATATTTTTCACCCGTTCTTTAAACGTCTTAAACTTCTCGAACGTAACTTTCATTTAAATTAAGTTTCATTAAAATTGAGGGTCTGGAGAACAAGTTATGGCTCGTTAAAGTTGGTTAAAAATTAATTTTTACCAAAATTTGTAAAACATCTAACTTTCAAAACTCATAATGCCAAATCAATTTACTCACAGCCCAAAATAGCACCAAATCAACCCAAAATCAATACTAAACATTCTCGCACCATTTCTCAATCATACAACTATCTAAACCATTCAATTCTCACTCAATTCTTTTAACAATTCTTTCTCAAAATCACAAGTCTCAACGATTATCAATCCAAACCTCAGTCATACCACAATTACACCATTCCAATCCATTACAATCATTATTTATCAACATATCACCATAATCATGATCCAACTTATACAAATTATTCAATCTTCATCAAATCCATATACCACAAACACAATTCAATCAACTATTTATTTAATTCAATCCTATCTTACAGTCTACTAGCCTAAGTTTCACAAATCATTACATATTAACTAAAGGAAACTGAAACCATACCTTGGTCGATTTTCGCACAACTCAAAACACTGAAAATGACCTCCAACCAAGTTTAACAAAGCTTCAGACCTAAAAATCTAATTCCAAGCAATTCCAATCCACCAACTTTACTCCAATCACAAGAATTTAAGCTATATTCATACAATTTTTCATAATTGATAACTAGGGCTCACAAATACACCAAACCACAAGAGTTTCGAAGTGACTTACCTTATCCAACGGTATTTGGGGCAAAATCTAACAATAATCCAATGCTGGATTACCCCTAACCAACTAAAATCACAAAATCTACTCAATAACTAAATCCAAAATTTTAAAACTGTTAGGGTAGAAAACTTGACAAGAAATTGAAAGTTTCTTACCACTTTGTTTGAATAAAATCGAAGAGCTTGGCAAGAGGTTTGTGTGGCCGCAAACGACACACGAATCGGAGCTCTGTAGCTCAAGTTATGACCAAGAGAAGATTGGGGTGAATAGTGAAACCCTTCTCTTCTCCCTCTTCAATCTCACCTACATTTTCTTGTGTTTATGTGATGAATGAGCTGAAATGGCTCATTAAATATGTTTATATATGTTGGACTTGGGTCCAATTTAGGTCCGGTCTAACTGCTTAACATTTTTTGTTTGTTTGGCCCAATTTGGGGCCAAAACCTTTAGAATTAGCGTTCGATTTCCAATTCTAAATATTTTTCTAAGTTTTCTACCATTTTTATTACTCTTACTCAGTATCATACAGACTTAAGCCAGTACTACCAGGTAATTTACCGGTACGCATTTTTACGCAATTTTTCGCTTGAAAAAAAACTAATGAATTCAAATTTTACCTTTAAATTTTCTAATTAATACTTCTAAATTTTCGAACCTATTCTGGACAATTAAATTATTATTTTATTTTATTTTAAACGGCTATTAACTTTTGATTTTTACACAAGCTGCTATTTTGGAACGGATGCTAACCACAACATTCGTTCCTACGTCCAAACAAATAAACGATTAAGAAGGTCATCCATCTCCTTACAATTGTACCGTGATGCATGGTACGGTACTCGATAAAGATGTGCAAGACTTGCTGTCCCCAACTATAAGTGTGAATTCGCTAAAAATCGCGGAGTAGTGATAGATACTTCACGTGGACATAAACAGAAAATAATCAAAAGTTAAAAAAATATAACTATCTATTAATTATAATAATAACAACTTTCCTTAAAATAATATTGCTAAATACAACTATTTAAGTTAAAATAATACAATATTATAATAATTATCCAAAAAATAAAAATCCAAAATATTTTTTATTATTTTCAAAAAATAATTAATGATTAAAAAGCACTAATTATTTATCAATTAGACTAATAGCATATAATATAATGAATATTACAACTATTTAACTTATAATAATATAAAATTATAATTAAAACTATTTAAAAAAATAAATATTATTTATTAATTTTAATAAAATTAAAATAAATTAATATTGTTAAATACAACTATATAAATTAAATAATATTATATTACAATAAAAATTATCCAAAAAATATAAATTCAAAATATTTTTTATTATTTTTAAAAAATAATTAATAATTAAAAATACTAATTATTTATTAATTACGCTAATAGAATATTATGATAATATAATGAACATTACAACTATTTAACTTATAATAATATAATATTATATTTAAAACTATTTTAAAAAATAATATTTGAAATTTTTTTTATTTTCTTGCAGAAAAGATAAGTATTAAAATATTAACATTATTTATTAATTATAATAATTACAAATTAAAATAATATTGCTAAAATAATATTAACCAAATAAACGGTAACAAATTAATCATGAATAGTAATAATATTAACTAAATAATAAGTTTTAAATAGGCAAAAATAATAAACTTACATGATTAGAATGTCCCAAATAATTGATAATATGTTCTACTCCAACGTATAATCACTTACTATATTTACCAAACACACACTAATACTTTTTTTTTTATGTGTAAAACTCAATCTAAATACACTAAATACTCCCTCTAAATACACTAAAAAGGCTTTCTATTTCTCTTCACTCCCTCGTAGCACTCTCTTTCTCTTCCCTTCCTATTCTTTCTTTCTCTCTTTGGCAATCAACGAGTGAAGCAAGCTTCGTTTGTGCCAAATTTAAAGATCAAACACTTTTACGACTCTTGTTCACTACAAGAAACTCACTAAAACTCGTCGAAATTATCGTTGGATTTTAAGTCGATTATTACCAGCAGATTTATTGTCGGACTTTGCGACGGTTAACAATGACATTTTATCGAGCTATAAGTGTTACCGTCGGATTAAGTAATCTATTGCAAAATCCGCTAGTAACACTTAGCGCGAATTCAAATTAAAATAGCGCGCTTATTACCATCGGAATTTGTGATGGATAAATTCAACAGTAATCAAAATCTGAAACGCATTATTTTTCTTAACAAAACCGATGTTACCGTTGGATTTGTTTGACAGAAAATTCTACGATAAATTTAACCTAAATTCAAATTCACATCTCTCCTCTCTCTCTCTCTCTTTCTCTCTCTCTCTCTCTATCCTCTCTTCTCTCTTCTCTCTCTTATCCTCTAAATTGCGGTCACCACCCTCCACCACCCTCCATTGTCATCGCTAGTGACCTCCGATGTGGCCACCGTTGTTGCCACCATCACAACACTTGTCGTCTCTCTCTTCTCAAACTACCACGAGCCTTCATTGTCGTCACCATTGAGGTCCACCATCGCCACTGTCTCCGTCACTGCCGATATCCCCTTCTCTGCTATCATGAGTGGGCGTTGCACGAAGGAAGAGCGTCTTTAACTTCCTTTAGCTATTGCTATTGTTGCCGTTGTTGCACTCTTTTTTCTCAGGATAAGTTTCTGCTGCTACATTATTTTTTATTTTTGTGATTTTTTCAAATCCCTTAGTTTAGCCTAATATGTTAGTTTAAGTTAGATTAATTTAGTTAGATTAGGTTAAGTTTAGGATTTAGGATATGAATATATGAATTTTGTTAGACGAGGGTTGATTAGGGTTTAGTTAGGGTTAATTGGAATTTAATATAAGTTAATTGAATTAATTAGAGTAATTAGTATAGGGTAATTAGAATGCTATTAATATAATAATTTTATTAGATTTGGTTAAATTTTGATGGGGTTATCTAAGGTTTAAATTAGTGTATAGTATTTAGAGTTTAATTAATTAGGGTTGATTTATGGTTTATTATTTAAAAAAATGTAATTAAATTTGTTTATTAATTTGTATCTTTTACTAATTTCATTTGTTTCTGTTTTAGGGTTTTGTTTTTTATGTTTCATTTTTATCATGGGTTGTTTGTGCAATATCGAGATTGATTTTTTATTTTCTAGACATGTTAACTTGTTTAAGTTATATGCCGGACTTATTTTCCTAGGATAGAGTCTTAGGACAGAAGTGGGAGAAGGTTGCCTAGTGGCTCCTTCTTGAAACCCTTATTTGCTAAAAATTGCAAAGTAATAAGGGGTTTGCACTAAAACAACTAGGATTTTATATTTGCTTAAATGTTTCTTTGTTTTAATATAGGTTTAATTACTCTACAAGTTCCTATAGTTTTACTGAATTTTCAATTAAATCCCTATACTTTTTTTTCTTTTTAATTGGGTCCCTATACCATATAATTTTTTTTTCAATTTAGTCCCTGCTGTAATAAAAATATTTGAAATAACAGAATATTCTGTTAGAAAAACGAATATCTCACCATTAGAATAAAAAACCTAATTGAGGACACCTCTATATTTTAAAAATTCCAAAAATACCCTTGTCATTTTATGCCACACTTACACCGTCCTAGCCCTAAGTTCTTCATTGAGCTCCCGCCGGATCCAACGCACAGTCCCGTCTTGCCGCGTCTCCTCCGCTCAGCATCCTCGCGTGCTCGTGGTCCCTGGCGTGCTCCTTTGTTACAGTGCCATGGCCACACCTTCAGCTTCTCCTTCTCTTTTCTTCAAATCTTCTTCATCCTGTGGTGGCCATACTAATAACATAACCATTCTTCGCTCCTCTCATACATGTTTACCTCACCTGAATCACCGCACGTAAAGAAGAGCCTTGCACTCACTGTTTCCACTTTGGTTTTGGTGTCCAATCCTGAGATTCGTGTCGCTTCTAATGATCTTATTTCATCTATTCTCTCAAAGGTAACTAAGATCACCTTCTGAAATTCAATTTGAGTTGAAAAGAGAAACTATTAACCATGGTGTGATTGAGCTGATCGAAGTCTCTACCCTTCACCAAGTTTCTAGGGTTGATACGCCTACAAGCTAGAGAAATATTAGAATAAAAAATGTTTAAGTATAGATGATTGATATATGGTATTTCTGTTTTTCCCTTATGCAAAAATTAATTTAAAATGCAGTAACAAATAGTGTAATCCAACTATATTGGTGCATGGTGTGTTATCTACATATGTGGATCTGCATGTTCAATGACTTGCAAAATGCAAGCCATGCTTTGCATGAAACAAAAGAAAAAAAAAAAAAGAAAAAAGGCTGTTGCAAAACGCAAGTTGCGTTTGGCATAGAAGGACAACCGACTATTGAAACGTGTTCTATGTCCCCTTCATGAAGACAAGACCAGTGTTTAACCACCTTGGAACTGCCCAAACACGACCTGTGTTTTGTAGGTAGGTAGAAGCAAATTGCAAGTTGCGATTGGCATGGAGCTGGGCTGCATGTCTGACACGTGTTGTAGAAAAAATCTGAATGGAGTCTTTATAACGCAAAATGCAAGTTCCGCGAGAAAAGTGAGCTTGTTTCATTTTGGTGAGGGTTTGTGTGTTTTAGTTGCAAGGAGGGAGGGTTTCAGTGTTTTGGGTTGCAAGAGATGGAGGGTTTCAGCATTTTGGTTACAAGGGAGGGAGGAAGAAGAATAGGAGGAAGGAGAGGGAGTAGTTTGAATGAGTGAGGAGTAAAACTAGGAGAAAAAATGGTTCGTAATTTTACACTATTTCAAAAACATATTATTGAATATCTGGATCATCCTTAATGGGTAAGTATTTTTTTTATATTATTATGATGAATAAATTTATTTAGTTGTGTTTTACTTATTTGTATTTTAACTGTTAGTTTTATTATTACTATTATTATTGTTGTTGTTTGTGTTATATATGAGAATTATTATTATCATTAGTATATTATTAATTTTTATAATACTATTTATTATAACAATAATAATTTATTATTATTAATATATTAAAAAAATATTTTAAGAATGTATTATTATTCGGAAGAGTATAATACTGTTATTTTATTCTTGTTATTATTTTTTTAATATAATATTAACTATTATTATTAATATATTAATATTATTAACAGATTATTATTTTTAATAACTAAAAAATGATACGGCTGTTAATATTTTTGTTATGATTATGAATAGTATTATGAATAATAATAATAATAATAATAATAATAATAATAATAATAATAATAATAATAATAATAATAATAATAATAGTGTTTTCGTTTGTATGATTAATTATTATTATTATTAATATTATTAATTTTTTATAATACTGCTTATTATGACAATAATAAATTTTATTATTATTATGTTAATAATAATATTTTAAAAATGTATTATTATTGTTACATCGTTATTATACTCTTATTGTTATTTTTTTAAATATATTATTATTATTATTATTATTATTATTATTATTATTATTATTATTATTATTATTGTGACAGTTATTGTTGTGGCTAATTATTAATATTATTATTAACACTAATTATAGTTATCAAGTAATATTAATAATTATTATTTTTTATTTTGCAGGCGATCAAGAATTTGTTACCCAGAAATCTTTATCAAGATAGCTAGCTGCAGTGGCACTAGTATTTATTGGGTTTCACCACGTTTCGCGAGTAGGCGAAATGAGAGGACAATTTGCACTCCTAAGTGCTTTGGTAGAATAATGGAGGCATGAAACTCACACGTTTCACCTTCTAGTTAGCGAAGTGACTGTGACACTAGAAGACATGACACATATACTTGGCTTCCTGGTTAATAGGGAGTCCATCACGGGTAGAACGGATATCAGTCACCAGTTCTTGGTGGAGAACTGCTTAGCTTGTTTTGGTCGGTTGCCCGATCCGGACGATCACGTATTGGGTAAGGTAAATCTTGCATGGGTCCGGCGATGTAGAGACACCAAACTGTGTGACACGCAGGAGTCCATCGAGTGGTATATCCGGGCTCACATTTTTTGCATACTCAGAACGGTTGTATTTTCAGATAAGTCGACCAATTCTTTGAACTTGAAGTTTTTGTCTCTACTTCGAGATTTCCACTGCATTCCACTATACAGTTGGGGGGCAGCTAGTTCGACACATCAGTTTGTCTCTAGTACTGAGAGACAAATTATCTATTTGAGCCAAATCAGTAAGGGCTTGCTATTTCTGAGCCGTCTGTTGGTCGTCACGCCACATGAGGTCATGCTAGTGACTTCTCGATGGATCGATCACTGCGTCATGTAGAACCTCCTTGTCCTTCTGCACCACCACGTACTGAGTTGTTCGATTTGAATGAATATCTGCAGCAGGAAAGGGGATTTGGAGGGGATGACCTGCAACACGAGTATGATTATGGTGGAGCGAGTGCTCTGGGCATGAATGGTTCCAGTTTGTACGACACTAGCAGTGCCAGCATACCAGATGTCGGTGCTTCTGAGGGTTGTGATGGTCTGGATGCCAGTATATCTTAGGATCATCCGTATAATTTATGGGAATAGATTGCTCCTCCGGATAAATACACCCCATTTTAGTATTTAAAGAAGGCGCCGAAGAAATAGCATGTTGCAGTTTTCTTCACTTGTTGTCTGTTTGAGTTTATCTTTGGACTATTTTCATTATTCCTGTCTTCAGTGTTATATTTCGTATTGTATGGTTGATTGCATATTTTAGATGTTTCTATTTGTTCTCGTCTTTATTATTGTAAGTTTGGTTATGCTTTAGGTTAACATATACATAAATAAATTGCACATCATGCTGAAATAGGTAACAAAGTTATATAAAAAAGTTACATACTACTTTAAAATGGGTAAATACGTAAAAATCTTAACCACTATTGGCCTCCAGCAGAGCTTAGACCTGCACACTGAAGACATCGGCTACGGCTATGTTCCTCCCATCCACATATAGTACACTGGCGAGGACCAAGCATATCCCGCGAATCTGTCTCATTCAAGTAGCGGGTTGACTTTGGTCGTCCTTTTGTCATGTGCCTCAATGTCGAATTGGCGATCACCTTTGCTCCTTCATATCTAGTCCAAATAGATAGGTCACCTATCAGAACAAACTCGCCTCTATAGACCTTGAAAAAATTTCAGACATCTTATACATGTCATGTACATATACTTGCCAATCAAGACACTTGTTAGCGCAACATGCAAGAACGTGGCAACATGGGAGTCGCTCGACTTGGAAATGGCCACAATCAAAATGTCGTTGTGCAAGGTTAATAGTGTATAAAGAACCATCTTACATTTCACAAATCTCAAACATCTCATTGCGCTTGTCGTACCGATTGACGACAATGCTTCCTGCACGTCAAAAACATTTTTCAACTCATTTGGTGGCAAATTCTGAATACATAAATCCATTGCGGACATGATCATGAGCCTTGGCACTCTTCCGAGTAAATAATTCATTTAACTGATAGAAAGTAGACCTAAAAATGGCAGTCACAGGAAGGTTGCGTGCATCTTTAAGGACAGAATTTATGCACTCTACCAAATTTGTCGTCATATGAACCCCGTCGAATGCCAACACCCATCTCTAAACCCCGATCTCATCGCACCATTGAGTATATACCTCACCTCGCTCTTTAAGTCTTTGGTAGTTTTTATTGTACTCATGTTCCTTCCTAGAATATCCTGTAGAACAAACCTTGTAATCATAAGCAGATGCCACAAATTACTATGAATAGGACCATAACAGTGAATTCAAATACTTGTGTTAACCACAAGTCTACGGAAATACGGAGCCTTAAACCTCCTTAAAAAGTTGGACCCGACCTGATGTAGAACATGTGTCATGCTCTTGGTGGTGACCAAGCATCGTTACTGCGACCTATTGCTGCGTCAATGGATTTATGACTGGTGCACGAAATTGTGATCACACTTTTCACAACTCCGCACAACTAACCAGCAAGTGCACTGGGTCGTCCAAGTAATACCTTATATGAGTAAGGGTCGATCCCACAGAGATTGTCGGCTTGAAACAAGCTATGGGCATCCTGTAAATCTTAGTTAGGTGGATTCAATTGGTTATGGGGTTTTAATAATTAAAAGATAAATAAAACATAAAATAAAATAAGATACTTATGTAATTCATTGGTGGGAATTTTAGATAAGCGTTTGGAGATGTTTTGTTGCTTCTGAACCTCTGCTTTCCTATTGTCTTCATCCAATCATGTGTGCTCCCTTCCATGGCAAGCTGTATGGATGAAAAATACCAGGTACAGCTACTGCACAGCTAATCATCTGTCGGTTCTCACTAGCGTCGGAATAGGATTTCTCTATCCTTTTGCACACTGTCACTGCGCCAAACATTCGCAAGTTTGAAGCTCGTCACAGTCATCCCTTTCCAGATCCTACTCGGAATACCATAGATAAGGTTTAGACTTTCCGGATCTCAAGAATGCTGCCAATTGGTTCTAGCCTATACCACGAAGGTTCTAACCTCTGGACTCGGTCCATCGATTAGAGACCCAAGAGAATATACTCCGGCTGTTGTCCAATGACTACGTTGAACATCATGTAGACCGCTTGTGGTTGTCAGGCACGCAGATCTTGGCTAAGCGAGTAACAAAGATAGTGGGTGATTGTCACGGGCCACCACTTTATTTTGACTTAACTGAATTAAGTACGAGAGTATATCTTGAAGAAGAAGTAGGCGTGAATTGAAAGAGAAACAATAGTACTTGCATTAATTCATGAAGAACAGCAGAGCTCCGCACCTTAATCTATGAGGTGTAGAAACTCCACCGTAGAAAATACATAAGAGAAAAAGGTCTAAGCATGGCCATGTGGTTAGCCTCCAAATGTAACATAAGATGATAAGGGATGTGATTCTGTGAATACAATAGTAAAATATTCTATTTATACTAAACTAGTAACTTAGGTTTACAGAAAATGAGTAACTAAGTGCAGATGGTGCAGAAATCCACTTCTGGCACCCACTTAGTGTGTGCTTGAGCTGAGCATTAAAGCTTTCATGTGCATAGGCCATTCTTGGAGTTAAACGCCAGCTTGGGTGCCAGCTTGGGCGTTTAACTCCAGTTCTGGTGCCAGTTTTGGCGTTTTACGCCAGAAAAGGGTCTTTGGTGGGCATTTGAACGCCAGTTTGGGCCATCAAATCTTGGGAAAAGTATAAACTATTATACATTGATGGAAAGCTCAAGATGTCTACTTTCCAACACAATTGAGAGCGCGCCAATTGGGCTTTGGTAGCTCCAGAAAATCCACTTCGAGTGCAGGAGGGTCAGAATCTAATAGCATTTGCAGTCCTTTCTCAGCCTCTGAATCAGACTTTTGCTCAGGTCCCTCAATTTCAGCTAAAAATTACCTGAAATTACAGAAAAACACACAAACTCATAGTAAAGTCCAGAAATATGATTTTTTCATAAAAACTAATAAAAATATAATAAAAAGTAACTAAAACATACTAAAAAGTATGTAAAAACAATGCCAAAAAGGGTATAAATTATCTGCTCATCAATGACGGTCAAAAATAATGCCCACACCATCAATGGTAACAACATATCTTCATAAATTAGTTAGGAAAAACTCCCACGCTCTGCCGTCTCACCCTCGACGATGGTAAATGCAATAGACACAATGTTTTGGTTCCCATCTTGTGCCACCGCAACTAAAAGTGCACCTTTATATTTTTCATACAGGTGTGTGCCATCAATCTGTACCAATGGCTTGCAGTGTCTAAATGTTGTAATACACGGATAAAAACTCCAAAAAACGTGATGGAGAACTCTTACACCTTGAACCTCTTCACTCTCACAATAAACGGCGAGCGTTTTTATTTGAACACGAGATATTGGCATCTTCTCAGTCATTTCAACCATACTGGCAGAGTCTAGTAAAAAACTTCTCAATCACCAAAAACTTTTGTGACAAATTTCTGTTTTGCCAACCAAGCTTTGCGGTAACTTACAGTGTAGTTGAACCTGGATTGAACTTCTGCAATAATAGATTTTATCTTTATCGACAAGTCTGCTTCAACCAATGGCTTAATAGCATCTGCAATTGTGTCTGAGTCCAACTTGGCATGATCTTGTGAAATCGTCCCCATGGTTCAGTGTGTTTACCATTATATCTCCTGATCTTCCAACAACATTTCTTTCGAATCAAGCTAGCTGGGATAAGCCAATCGCACCTTGCACCATAACCCTTGAATTTTGCATAGAATGTATGTGGCTCATACTCATACACAGGTTAATCAACTCCTCTAAAGATAGTGTAGCTTTTGATTGCAGATATTACTGATTCTCTAGAACCAAATTTTATTTCAACACTAAACTTACCATTTTTCGCTGCAACATTGCCTTCACCTACGACATACGAACCACCGTTAGTTGGTCAGGAAAAATAAAAGAAATGGTAGTGGTAACTTTAATTAATAACCATAAAATATCCATATTCGCATACTCTGAAAATTCTGAGGCATGCTTGGATGCGAGATCCAGAGTTCGCATAAAAGACGGAACACCAAAGGGGTGCTGGTTTACAAGTGCATCTGTTTCATTTTGTACCACCGGATTGCCTGCCAGGTCTCCGTCATCATTTTTGTCATCAACTTCATAGTTGGCTTTGAACTCCTATTCACTGTTGTTGTTATCTTCTTTCCAATCTATATTCTCGAACTCATCAACATTGACCTTCTTGCCGACCGCGTCCAGTCCCATATGCTGCTCAAACTCAACGTACAACTCTATCATCGTTGATAAATATAGAACATCTGCTGCATAAATGCGTCGTCAGTGATGGATATTATTTGAAAATGTATCATCCCACCAAATACTTGTACAGGATTCCTGTATAAAATGTTGCTCACCCTCTTCGAAATGTGACTTTGTATATTCTCACAAAGACTATTTTGCAACTCTACAAAACTCATGGTGCATGGAATAACAAATGAAAACAGACATTCACAAACAAAAGTCACTCTTTCGAGTGTGTTTGGTATAATCTCACTATTATAATACACTCATAAATTTGTAATACCTTCCATAACCTCAACTTCATCTAACCGAACTTTTTGACTCAACTAATTGTCAAAAAACTCACAAGTATGAAACATATGAAAGAAAGAGGAATGGGAGTAGTGAGGTACAAGTCCGGATGAATTGAGTTTCGTATTTATAGAAAAGACTCTCGATTAAAATGTTCCTTTTCTGTACAAAACGCAAGGTGAGTTTTGCATCTTTCAAAAAAAAATTGCACATTTAAAACGCAACCTACGTTTTGGTATTTCAAACAAAAATTAAAAAAGTCAATTAATAAAACGCAAGATGTGTTTAGCTAATTTGAAAAAAAAAAGAAAAAAGGTAACAAACAAAGAACACAACCTGCGTTTGGTTTTTTTCATAAACAAAAAAAAAATCAAAGTGAAAAAGCAAAACGCAGGTTGTGATTTTCACTGACACCATAGTAACGCAAATATTTTATACACCTCTATTTCATTGAGTTACACCATAATTATTTTTATATAAAAAAAATGAGCCGCCCTTATGCCAGAAATTAATTTACAATGGAGAAAAGAAGTGTGTTATCCAACAATATTAGTACATGGTGTGTTATCCACATATGTGGATCTGTACATGCACGGACCTGCAAAACGCAGGTCACGTTTTGTATGAAGAAAAAAAAAGAGCTGCAAAACACAAGTTGCATTTGGTATGGAGGAAACAGCTGTCGAAAAAGGTATCCCTTGTATGTAGATAAGTTCAGCATTTGACCATCTTAAAACTACCCAAAACACAACCTGCGTTTTGCAGGAGCTACACTGCATAGTGGACAGATGTTGTTCGAGATGGTCGTTGGGGGTCTTTATAAATGCAAAACGCAAGATTATTATTTCAAAGGTGAGTCTCGTGGTTTTTGGAGGGTTGTAGGGGTTTTAGGGTGAAGGTTTCAGGGGTTTTGGGGTGAGGGTAAGGGAGGGAGGGTTTGTGCTAATAGTGGCAAGGGAGTGAGGAAAAAGAATAGGAGGAAGAAAAGAGAGTAATTTAAGTGAATGAGAAGTAAAATTAAGAGAAAAAATGGTTCGTGATTTTACATTATCTCAAGAACATATTATTGAATATCTAGATCATCTTCAATAATATTTTTTTATATTTTTATGATGAATAAATATATTTATTTGTATTCTATTTATTGGTATTTTAACTATTAGTTTTATTAGTGTTTTTATCATCATCATCATCATCATCATCATCATCATCATCATCATCATCATCATCATCATCATCATCATCATCATCATCATTAGTAATAGTAGTGTTTTCGTTATATATAAGTAATTGTTATTATCATTAGTACATTATTAATTTTTTGTTATACTGTTTATTATAACAATTATATATTATTAATGTATTAATAAAAAAAATTTAAGTAGTATAAAAATATTTTTTATAAAACTATTTATAATAACAATAATAATTTATTATTATTAATTATTATCGTTATTTTATTTTTTTATTATATTTTTAATATATTATTAACTATTATTGTTAATACATTAATGTTATTAATAGATTATTATTTTTAATAAAAAAACTGGTATGACTGTAAATATTTGTGTTGTGATCATGAATAGTATTATGATTAAGTATTTTAAGTATTATAAAAATATTTATTATTATTATTATTATTGTTGTTGTAGTATTCGTTATGGTTGATTAATTATTATTGTTATTAATATTTTATTAATGTTGTATAATACGGTTTATTAGGATGACGCTTTTATTTGAACACGAGACCTTGGCATTTTCGCAGTCATTTCAACCATACTAGTAAAGTTAGGTAAGAAACCTCCAAATCACTAAAAATTTTTGCGGCAGATTTTTTCTTTGCCAACCAAGCCTTGTGGCATCTTACGGTGTAGTTGAACCTGGATTGAACTTCTACAATAATAGACTTCACCTTTATCGACAGGTCTGCTTCAACCAACGACCTAATAACCTATGCAATTGTGTCTGAGTCCAACTTGGAATGATCTTGTGAAATCATTCCCATGGTGCACGTGTGTTTGCTATTGTATCTCCTGATCTTCCAACAACTTTTCTTTCGAATCAAGCTAGTTCGGATAAACCAATCACACCCTGCACCATAACCCTTGCATTTTGCATAGAATGTCTGTGGCTCAGACTCATACACACAACTCCTCTAGAGATAGTGTAGCTTTTGATTGCAGATATCACCGACTCTCTAGAACTAAATTTTATTCTGACACTAAACTCACCATCTTCCGCCGCAACATTGCCTTCACCTACGACATGCGAGCCATCGTTAGTCGGATAAGGCAAATAAAATAAATGGTAGTGGTAACTTTAATTAATAACCATAACATAACATACCCATATTCACATACTTAGGAAATTTCGGGGCATGCATGGCTTCGAGATCCAGAGTCTGCACAAAAGATGGAACACCAAAGGGGTGCTGACTTACAATCGCATGCGCTTCATTTTGCACTGCCGAATTGCCTACCGGGTCTCCGTCATCCTTTTCATCAGCGACTTCATAGTTGGCTTCAAACTCCTCTTCACTGTTGTTGTTATCTTCTTCACAATCTATATCCCTGAGCTCATTAATATTGACCTCCTCGCCAACCGCGTCCATCCCCGTATGCTGTTCAAACTCAATGTACAACTTTATCATCAACACGTAAAATTGAGTTTGTTGATAAATATAGAACATTTGCTGCATACATGCGTCGTCAGTGATGGAAATTATTTAAAACTGTATCAGCCCACCAAATACTTGTACAGGATTTCTGTACAAAATGTTGCTCACCCTTTTTGAAATGTGACTTTGTATATTCTGACAAAGACGATTTTGTAACTCTACATAACTCATGATACATGGAATAGCAAATAAAAAGGGACATTCACAAACAAAAGTCACTCCTTCGTGTGTATTTGGTATAATCTCACCGTTATAATACACTCGCAAATTTGTAATACCTTCCATAACCTCAACTTCACCTAACCCAACTTTTTTGGCACAACTAATTGCCAAAAAAAACTCACAAGTATGAAATATATGAAAGAAATAGGAATGGAAATAGAAGTAAGGTACAAGTTGGAATGAATTACGTTTCGTATTTATAGACAAGGCTCTCTATTAAAATATTCTTTTCCATACAAAACGCAAGCTGCATTTTGCAGCCTTCAAAAAAATTTTCTGACCCATTAAAACGCAACCTGCATTTTAGTGTTTCAAAATAAAATTGCTCATTCCATAAACGCAACTTGCGTTTTGGGCTTATGTTAAAAACAAAACAAAAATTTTAAAATGCTGCATGTCATAAAATGTAAATTGCGTTTTAGGTAGTTTCATAAACAAAAAAAATAGAAAAAAAGTGAAAAAGGCAAAACGTAGGTTGCATTTTGACTGACACCCATAACAATGTAAATACTTAATACATGTCCATTTTATTGCATTATACCATAATCATTTTCATATAAAAAAAAATCAGCCCCTTTATGCATAGACAATTTTTGTTAATATTAAAATTGGAAAGATAAATGGGATTAATAATTTTGATTTTCAAATTTCAAAAATTGCAAATGATTATATACGTTGTAAATTGGATAATATTGATAATCTCTCTGTATCTTTAGTTTCTTCTATTCCAATTGGAAACTGATAATGAGTTTACTTATGATCAAGGCATCAAATACTAGCAGCAGATGATTTGAAGACATTAATTTTAGGCTTTTTTATTTAAATAAAATTAATAAAATTGTGAAACAGTAAAAAAATATGAAGAATTTTTATTGTATGTTGTTGTTGTATATGAGAGAACAATGGTACCTATTTATATTAATTACTAAATTAATTTTAAATTTTAAAATAAGCTACAACAACCAGAATCTTTAGATGATTCTATTAGAGAAAAATAAGCATAACTAACTTAAAAAAAGATAAGTATAACAAATTTTGTTTCTAGAAGAGAAAGATAAAATAATAAATAAAAATAAAATAAGAATTAAATATGCTCCCGCAAGCTGGTGGATGGAAGATGTCAATAATCCATAACTTGGATAAGTTCCGATGAAAAGGTTGAGGAAGACGCGTGCGGTACGGTGATGCAGAAATATAGAAGGAGATGCTGTGCTTGAGGGAGAAAGAGCAAGCGGCGATATTCAGAGAGCGCGTAGAGCGTGATAAGAATGATCTTCAAAAAGTGCATAGAGTCTGATAAGAGAGGTCGTGCGGCACGGTGATGCAGAAACATAGAAGGAGATACTGTGGTTGAGGGAGAAAGAGCAAGCAGCGGTCTTCAGAGAGCGTGTAGAGCACGATAAGATTGATCTTCAAAGGGCATGTAGAGCGCGATAAGAGAGAGCGCGTAGAGCGCAATAAGAGAGAGGGGCGTGATAAGTGAGGAAGGAGATGCTGTGCTTGAGGGAGAAAGAGCAAGCAACGATCTTCAGAGGGCGCGTAGAGCACAATAAGAGTGATCTTCAGAGGGTGCATAGAGCGCGGTAAAAGTGCAAATGGAACTACTGAAACAGAATGCAGACGGAAGTGCAGGAAGAAGGCACAAACAGAATTACGGGAAGGAAGCACAGATGTAATTGCGGGAAGGAGGCGCAGACGAGAGAGGGCACGTAGAGCGCGATAAGAAAGAGGGGAGGGGGCGCATATAGCGCGGTAATTTGGGTCCATTAGAATCGGAAGGATAAGACGAAAAGGATATATTATTTGGTGAAGTGAGAAAGTATTAAATTAGTGGCAAGAATGAAATTTTTTTATCGGTAATAAAGAAGCATGGTGATTTCTCACCAGAAAGATAATAGCTTATGTATCCTCCTCAAGGAGGATATCATGGCTTTGATACCATAATAAAACTGTGAAAGAGTAAGAAAAGAAAATACGAAGAATTTTTATTGTATGTTGTTGTTGTATATGGGAGAATAATGGTACCTATTTATACTAATTATTAAACTGATTTTGAATTTTAAAATAAGCTAAAGCAACCAAAATCTCTAGATGATTCTGTTAGAGAAAAATAAGCATAACTAACTTAGAAAAAGATAAGCATAACAAATATTGTTTATAGAAGAGAAATATAAAATAATAAATAAAAATAAAGAGACATTAATATTATCATATTTTTTTAAACCAAGTTTCAAAACATGAATTTTCTAAATCTATTAATATATAAATCGTTCCAGGGCTGTGTGTATTCGATAATATATTAAACACCACACTCTAGGACGATTTATGTATAGAACTCCTTCAAGAAAGGCAATAAATCATTCCAAGACACTGAGCTTTCCAAATTGAATATAACTCGTCCTAGGATAGAGTAGATTACATATTTTTTACCTAAACCACTAGGGGTAGCACGATTTACGTACAAAAAGGTAACTCACGATACCCTAGTAGCACGATTAACATGTAATCCATCTTATTCTGGGATGATTTACATTCAACTTGGAAAGCTCAGTGTCCTAGAATGGTTTATGTGCCTTTTTTTGAAGGAGTTCCATGCATAAATCGCCTTAGAGTGTGGTGTTTAATATATTATCTAATACATACAGCCCTACGACAATTTATATATTAATAGGTTTAGAGGATTCACATTTTAAAATTTGATTTAGAAAAATCTAGTAATATCAATCCCTCTTTATTTTATTTAAATAAAAAGCTCTAATTTTATCCAAAGAAGAGCATAATATGATCTATAATATAATAAATTTGATGCGATAAATTTATGATTTATGAGTTGTGAATGTTGTTGCTCTATTTTAGCAGTAAATTTTTTTTTTTATAAATTGTTATAGTTTCTTCCATTTCATTGGATGTTTTAATTTTCCAACTTGCATGCTAAAAAGGAATAATAAGTCCTAACTTTAATCAGGTGTTAGAAACAGATAGAGGTGTTTTATTGAAATCTAAAGAATATAAAGAGATGGTTGAATTGGCTGAGCAATTGTAAAAGCATATTGTGTGTCTTATAAAAAGTAGAAGAGAAAAATAAGGGAGAAATTTTAGTTCATATGAACCTAATTATAAGTAAAAAATAAGGGTATATAAGTAGATTCACAATTCACTAACGTTTTCTAAATGTTTAATGTTAACAGGGACTAAATTGAAAAAAATTATATGGTATAGGAACTCAATGGAAAAGAAAAAAAGTATAGAAACCTAATTGAAAATTCGATGAAACTATAAATACTTGCAAAGTAATTAAATTTTTAATATATGGTTGCAATTGTATTCATGTGAAAACTGAGAAATTTATTGAGTAAACTACCATTTGTACCCACGAAAGTTGAAAACGCTGACATATCTACTCATAGAAGAAGAAAATTACTATTTGTACCCATGAAAACATAAACTTTTGCTAACAAAACTATCCAAATCCAAAAAATTATTTGAAATTTCCAAATTCTCTACCACTACCACTTACTCCACACTACCACTTTTTCAATCCCAAACCCACCACCAAAACTCTTCCTCACCACCACCCTAAACCCTAACCACTACCATCACTCAAAATACTTCCCGTGCCTCCGACGAACATTCTAGAAAGAACGATTATTTCAACCAAACACAGAACAAGTACAAACTTCAACCATATCTTGTTGTAGCTCAAAGAAAAGAAAGAGATGCACCTGGATTTAGGGTAGAGTCCTTCCATTGAAGGGGTAGCAGATGTGATGGTCATAGGATACAGATCCCAATCCGTTGGTTCTCCTGGGAGCGTTTTATGGCCGCCATAAGGAGTTCGACGCCAGAGGTCCGTCGTCGTCGGCGATGGAGGAGGTCGATGAGGGTTTGGAGGAGGAGAGGCGGTCGAGGGACACGCTGACAGAGAGTTATCGGGCACTAGTGCACGAAATTGTGATCATCAACAATGGTGCCAAAGGCTTGGTGCTCTCAAATGTGAATCACACTTTGTCACAACTTCGGACAACTAACCAGCAAGTGTACTGGGTCGTCCAAGTAATAAACCTTACGTGAGTAAGGGTCGATCCCACGGAGATTGTCGGTTTGAAGCAAGCTATGGTCACCTTGTAAATCTCAGTCAGGCAGATTCAAATGGTTATAGAGAATTGATAATTAACATAATTAAAAGATAAACTAGGATAGAGATACTTATGTAATTCATTGGTGAGAATTTCAGATAAGCATATAGAGATGCTTTCGTTCCTCCTGAACCTCTGCTTTCCTGCTGTCTTTATCCAATCATTCCTACTCCTTTCCATGGCAAGCTGTATGTTGGGCATCACCGTTGTCAATGGCTACATCCCATCCTCTCTGTGAAAATGGTCCAATGCGCTGTCACTGCATGGCTAATCATCTGTCGGTTCTCGATCATACTGGAATAGGATTTACTATCCTTTTGCGTCTGTCACTATGCCCAGCACTCGCGAGTTTTAAGCTCGTCATAGACATCCCTTCCCAGATCCTACTCGGTATACCACAGACAAGGTTTAGACTTTTTGGATCTCAGGAATGGTCGTCCATGGGTTCTAACTTATATCACGAAGACTCTAATATCTCGGACTCGGTCCCCTGTATTATATATCTAAGAGATACTCATTCTATCTCATCTTCATGTAGAACGGAAGTGGTTGTCAGGCACGTGTTCATAAGTGAGAATGGTGATGAGCATCACATAATCATCACATTCATCATGTTCTTGGGTGCGAATGAATATCTTAGAATAGGAATAAGCTTGAATTGAATAGAAAAACAATAGTACTTTGCATTAATACTCGAGGAACAGTAGAGCTCCACACCTTAATCTATGGTGTGTAGAAACTCTACCGTTGAAAATACATAAGAACAAGGTCTAGGCATGGCCGAGAGGCCAGCCTCCATGATCTCAGAACTATACGTCCAAAAGATCCCTGAATACAATAGTAAAAAGTCCTATTTATGCTAAACTAGTTACTAGAGTTACAGAGATAAGTAAATGATGCAGAAATCCACTTCCGGGGCCCACTTGGTGTGTGCTTGGGCTGAGCATTGAAGCTTTCACGTGGAGAGGTCTTTCTTGGAGTTAAACGCCAGTTTGTAACCTGTTTCTGGCGTTTAACTCCTCCACTTTGCAACCTGTTTCTGGCATTTGACTCCAGAATAGGGCAGGGAGCTGGCATTGAACGCCAGTTTGCGTCATCTAAACTCGGGTAAAGTATGGACTATTATATATTGCTAGAAAGCCCTGGATGTCTACTTTCCAACGCAATTGAGAACGCGCCATTTGAAGTTTTGTAGCTCTAGAAAATCCACTTTGAGTGCAAGGAGGTCAGAATCCAACAGCATCTGCAGTCCTTCTTCAACCTCTGAATCTGATTTTTGCTCAAGTCCCTCAATTTCAGCCAGAAAATACCTGAAATCACAAAAAAACACACAAACTCATAGTAATGTCCAGAAATGTAAATTTTATTTAAAAACTAATAAAAATATACTAAAAACTAACTAAATCATACTAAAAACTATGTAAAAACAATGCCAAAAAGCGTATAAATTATCCGCTCATCAGGCGCGCAGCTGGAGGCGCGGGGAGACGGTTACGACTGCGGCTATGGCGGTGACGACAGTGCGCGTTTGGGTGATTGCGTCGCAGAGGAAGGAGGAAGGGAGGGCCAAGAAAGCGGAGACTATGTGGAGGGAGGTCGTCTAGGAAGCTGGCAGATTTTGGATTGCGGCAATGATGGTGGTAGTTGGAGATGAGAGTGGTGGTGGGATTTGACATTAGAAAAGTGGTGGTGAAAATAAGGGTAATTTAGGGATTTTAGGTAATTTTTTAGTGTTTGGATAATTTTGTTGTGCGGAATCCATATTTCATGGGCACAAATGGTAATTTCCTTCTTTTATGGGTAGATATGTCAGTTTTTTTAACTTTCGTGGGTAGAAATGGTAGTTTACTCGAAATTTATTTAGTAGAGGTCTCTGAATTAAATGGAAACTTTGCCGAATTTTCATTAAAATTATTTAAAAACATGTTTTAGTTTGTAAAAATTAAAAATTACATTTAGTAGAGGTAGCTAATAATAGACAAAATTCTGCTAAAATTTTTAAAAAATTTATAATTGAATTTAATTAGATGCTTGTAACTCTCACAAACATATCATTAAAATTCATTTAACTCGAAAGCTGCCCACTTTCTCCAAACCCCTTATCACCGATTCATCATCCATTATTATTCGTATTCGTGTATATATATATATATATATATATATATATATATATATATATATATATATTTCAAACTTTTCTTCATATCCCTTCCTCGTATAATGTTTGTATTCATCATCCATTATTATCCCTATTTGTCAGACTAAATCTCCATAGTGGTCCCCCCAGATTCAGTCCGTGCACCGATTTAGCCCCTAAGATTCCAATTGTACTATTTATGTCCTCCAGATTGCGATTCGGGCACCATAATGGTCCTTCAGTGAATTTCCGGCGTGACTCAGTAATGAGCGGATAATTTATACGCTTTTTGGCATTGTTTTTACATAGTTTTTAGTATGATTTAGTTAGTTTTTAGTATATTTTTATTAGTTTTTAAAAAAAATTCACATTTCTGGACTTTACTATGAGTTTGGGTATTTTTTTGTGATTTCAGATATTTTCTGGCTGAAATTGAGGGACTTGAGCAAAAATCAGATTCAGAGGTTGAAGAAGGACTGTAGATGTTGTTGGATTCTGACCTCCCTGCACTCAAAGTGGATTTTCTGGAGCTACAGAACTTCAAATGGTGCGCTCTCAATTGCGTTGGAAAGTAGACATCCAGGGCTTTCCAGCAATATATAATAGTTTATACTTTACTCGAGTTTAGATGACGCAAACTGGCGTTCAACGCCAGCTCCCTGCCCTATTCTAGAGTCAAACGCTAGAAACAGGTTGCAAAGTGGAGTTAAACGCCAGAAACAGGTTACAAACTGGCGTTTAACTCCAAGAAAGACCTTTCCACGTGAAAGCTTCAATGCTCAGTCCAAGCACACACCAAGTGGGCCCCGGAAGTGGATTTCTGCATCATTTACTTATCTCTGTAACCCTAGTAACTAGTTTAGCATAAATAGGACTTTTTACTATTGTATTCAGGGATGTTTTGGACGTTTAGTTCTGAGATCATGGAGGCTGGCCTCTCGGCCATGCCTCGACCTTGTTCTTATGTATTTTCAACGGTAGAGTTTCTACACACCATAGATTAAGGTGTGGAGCTCTGCTGTTCCTCGAGTATTAATGCAAAGTACTATTGTTTTTCTATTCAATTCAAGCTTATTCCTATTCTAAGATATTCATTCGCACCCAAGAACATGATGAATGTGATGATTATGTGACGCTCATCACCATTCTCACTTATGAACACGTGCCTGACAACCACTTTCGTTCTACATGAAGATGAGATAGAATGAGTATCTCTTAGATATCTAATACAGGGGACCGAGTCCGAGATATTAGAGTCTTCGTGGTATAAGTTAGAACCCATGGACGGCCATTCCTGAGATCCAAAAAGTCTAAACCTTGTCTGTGGTATTCCGAGTAGGATCTGGGAAGGGATGGCTGTGACGAGCTTCAAACTCACGAGTGCTGGGCGTAGTGACAGACGCAAAAGGATAGTAAATCCTATTCCAATATGATCGAGAACCGACAGATGATTAGCCATGCAGTGACAGCGCATTGGACCATTTTCACAGAGAGGACGGGATGTAGTCATTGACAACGGTGATGCCCAACATACAGCTTGCCATGGAAAGGAGTAGGAATAATTGGATGAAGACAGCAGGAAAGCAGAGGTTCAGAAGGAACGAAAGCATCTCTATACGCTTATCTGAAATTCTCACCAATGAATTACATAAGTATCTCTATCCTAGTTTATCTATTAATTATGTTAATTGTCAATTCTCTATAACCATTTGAATCTGCCTGACTGAGATTTACAAGGTGACCATAGTTTGCTTCAAGCAGACAATCTCCGTGGGATCGACCCTTACTCACGTAAGGTTTATTACTTGGACGACCCAGTGCACTTGCTGGTTAGTTGTGCGAAGTTGTGACAAAGTGTGATTCACGTTTGAGAGCACCAAGCCTTTGGCACCATTGTTGATGATCACAATTTCGTGCACCAAGTTTTTGGCACCGTTGCCGGGGATTGTTCGAGTTTGGACAACTGACGGTTCATCTTGTTGCTCAGATTAGGTAATTTTATTTTAATTTTAATCTTTTTGTTTTTATTATTCTTATTTTCGAAAAAAAAAATTTAATTTATGTTCTTCAGAATTTTTAAGAAGGAATTCTGGAATTTCATGGGATATGTTGAATCCTGGCTGGCTGTAAAGCCATGTCTAAATTCTTTTGGACTGAGGCTTCTTCTTCACATGCTTGAACTATGTATGTTGAAGCTTGGCTAGCCATTGGCCATGTCTAGTGTTTTAGACCGGAGCTTTCACTGAAAGTTTGGCTGGCTAGTAAGCCATGTCTAATTCCTGGACCGGAGTTTTAGACTAACATTGCAAGATTCCTGGAATTCCTATTAAAAATTTTGAAATCCTTACTTTCCTTTTCAAAAGAATTTTCGAAAAATCCAAAAAAAATAATAAAATCATAAAAACCAAAAATATTTTGTGTTTCTTCTTTGAGTCTAGTGTCAAGTCATAAGTTTGGTGTCAATTGCATGTTTATCTCTTTCTTGCATTTTTCGAAAATTCATGCATTGCATTCTTCATGATCTTCAAGTTGTTCTTGATGAATTTTCTTATTTGATCTTTGCATTTTCATGTTTTGCATCTTTTCTTGTTTTTCATATGCATTTTCAATTTGTTAGTGTCTAAAAATTAAAAATTTCTAAGTTTGGTGTCTTGCATGTTTTCCTTTTCTAAAAAAATTTTCAAAAAAATTAAGTTCTTGGTGTTCATCTTGACATTCAAAGTGTTCCTGGTGTTCATCTTGACATTCATAGTGTTCTTGCATGCATTATTTGTTTTGATCCAAGATTTTCATGCATTGAGTCTTTTTGTTATTTTTCTCTTTCTTCATTAAAAATTAAAAAATAAAAAAAATATCTTTCCCTTATTTCACTCAAAATTTTCGAAAATTTGATTTGATCTAGTCAAAAGTTTTAAAAATTTAGTTGTTTCTTATGAGTCAAATCAAATTTTCAATTTAAAAAGTCTATCTTTTCAAATATTTTTTCAAAAATCAAATCTTTTTTATTTTCTTTCATAATTTTCGAAAATTTCAAATTGATTTTCAAAAATCTTTTTCTTATTTTTATTTCATATTTTCAAAATTAATGCTAACAATTAATGTGATTGATTCAAAAATTTTAAGTTTGTTACTTACCTAGTAAGAAAGGTTCAATCTTTAAATTTTAAAATCCTATCTTTTTGTTTCTTATTAGTCAAGTAATCAACTTTAATTTCAAAATCAAATCTTTAAATTTCTTTTTCAAATCTTTTTCAAAATAAGTTTCAATCACATCTTTTTCAAAATTAATTTCAAAATCTTTTCTAACTTATTTTTCTAGCTTCTTATCTTTTCAAAATTGATTTTCAAATCTCTTTCAATTAATCTTATCTTTTTGTTTGATTCATATCTTTTTCAAAACTACCTAACTAATTCTCTCTCTAATTTTTGAAAATTCCTTCCCTCTTTTTCAAAAATTCCTTTTTTATTAACTAATTATTTGAATTTTTACTTTAATTTAATTTCATTTTTCTTTTTTGTATTTTCGAATTCTAACTTTAAATTTAATTTAAAAACAAAAATATTTTTCTTTTCTTTTCAATGATTTTCGAAAATTCTTCTCCCTCATCTCCTTCTAATTATTTATTTATTTACTGACACTCCTCTTCATCTAAGAATTCGAACCCACTCCTCTTTCCTGTGTTTGGATTCTTATCTTTTCCTTCTTCTATTCTTATCTTCTTCTACTCACATAAAGGAATCTCTATACTGTGACATAGAGGATTCCATATTTTCTTTTCTGTTTTCCTCTTTTTCATATGAGCAGGAACAAGGATAAGAACATTCTTGTTGAAGCTGATCCTGAACCTGAAAGGACTCTGAAGAGGAAACTAAGGGAAGCCAAAGCACAACTCTCTGGAGAAAATCTGACAGAAATTCTTGAAAAAGAAGGAGACATGGCCGAAAATAATAACAATGCAAGGAAGATGCTTGGTGACTTTACTGCACCAAATTCCAATTTACATGGAAGAAGCATCTCAATCCCTGCCATTGGAGCAAACAATTTTGAGCTAAAGCCTCAATTAGTTTCTTTGATGCAACAGAACTGCAAGTTTCATGGACTTCCATCTGAAGATCCTTTTCAGTTCTTAACTGAATTCTTGCAAATCTGTGATACTGTTAAGACCAATGGGGTTGATCCCGAGGTCTACAGGCTTATGCTTTTCCCATTTGCTATAAGAGACAGAGCTAGAGTATGGTTGAACTCTCAACCTAAAGATAGCCTGAACTCTTTGGATAAGCTGGTCACGGCTTTCTTAGCCAAGTTCTTTCCTCCTCAAAAGCTTAGCAAACTTAGAGTGGATGTTCAAACCTTCAGACAGAAGGATGGTGAATCCCTCTATGAAGCTTGGGAGAGATATAAGCAACTGACCAAAAAGTGTCCGTCTGACATGCTTTCAGAATGGACTATCCTGGATATATTCTATGATGGTCTGTCTGAGTTATCAAAGATGTCATTGGACCATTCTGCAGGTGAATCCATTCACCTAAAGAAAATGCCTGCAGAAGCTCAAGAACTCATTGACATGGTTGCTAATAACCAGTTCATATACACTTCTGAGAGGAATCCTGTAAGTAATGGGACGCCTCAAAGGAAGGGAGTTCTTGAGATTGATGCTCTGAATGCCATATTGGCTCAGAATAAAATATTGACTCAGCAAGTCAATATGATTTCTCAGAGTCTGAATGGATTGCAAGCTGCATCCAACAGTACTCAAGAGGCATCTTCTGAAGAAGAAGCTTATGATCCTGAGAACCCTGCAATAGCAGAGGTGAATTACATGGGGGAATCCTATAGGAATACCTATAATCCCTCATGGAGAAATCATTCAAATTTCTCATGGAAGGATCAACAAAAGCCTCAACAAGGCTTTAATAATGGTGGAAGAAACAGGTTTAGCAATAGCAAGCCTTTTCCTTCATCCACTCAGCAACAGACAGAGAATTCTGAGCAAAATCCATCTAGCTTAGCAAATATAGTCTCTGATCTATCTAAGGCCACTTTAAGTTTCATGAATGAAACAAGGTCCTCCATTAGAAATTTGGAGGCACAAGTGGGCCAGCTGAGTAAAAGGGTCACTGAAACTCCTCCTAGTACTCTCCAAAGCAATACAGAAGAAAATCCAAAGAGAGAGTGCAAGGCCATTGATTTGACCATCATGGCCGAACCTACAAGGGAGGAGAGGGACGTGAATCCCAATGAGGAAGACCTCATGGGACGTCCTCTGACCAATAAGGAGTATCCCTTTGAGGAATCAAAGGAATCTGAGGCTCATCTAGAGACCATAGAGATTCCATTAAACCTCCTTCTACCCTTCATGAGCTCTGATGAGTATTCTTCTTCTGAAGAGAATGAAGACGTTACTGAAGAGCAATCATGAAGCTGAATGCCAAATTATTTAGTAATGAGACTTGGGAAGATGAACCTCTCTTGCTCACCAATGAACTAAATGCATTGGATAGGTAGAAATTACCTCAAAAGAAACAGGATCCTGGTAAGTTCCTAATTCTCTGTAACATAGGCACCATGACCTTTGAGAAGGCTCTGTGTGACCTGGGGTCAGGAATAAACTTAATGCCACTCTCTATAATGGAGAAACTTAGGATCTTTGATGTGCAAGCTGCCAGAATCTCTTTAGAGATGGCAGACAACTCAAGAAAACAGGCTTATGGACAAGTAGAGGACATGTTAGTAAAGGTTGAAGGCCTTTACATCCCTACTGATTTTATAATCCTAGACACTGGGAAGGAGGAGGATGAATCCATCATCCTTGGAAGACCCTTCCTAGCCACAGCAAGAGCTGTGATTGATGTGGACAGAGGAGAGTTGGTCCTCCAACTGAATGAGGACAACCTTATGTTTAAAACTCAAGGATCTCCTTCTGTAACCATGGAGATGAAGCATGAAAAGCTTCTCTCACTGCAGAGTCAACCAAAGCTCCCACAGTCAAACTTTAAGTTTGTTGTTGGGAGGCCACAACCAAACTTTAAGTTTGGTATTGAACTCCCACATTCAAACTCTAAGTTTGGTGTTGAGAGGTCCCAACAATGCTCTAAACATCTGTGAGGCTCCATGAGAGCTCACTGTCAAGCTACTGACATTAAAGAAGCGCTTGTTGGGAGGCAACCCAATGTTATTTAATTATATCTATTTTATTTTTATTTTTATTTCGTGTTTTATTAGGTTGATGATCATGTGGAGTCACAAAAACTACTGAAAAATCAAAAACAAAATGAAAAACAGCTTTAAAAATAGCTCACCCTGGAGGAAGAACTTACTGGCGTTTAAACGCCAGTAAGAAGCATCAAACTGGCGTTTAACGCCAGAACAGAGCTTGGAAGTGGCGTTAAATGCTAGAAACAAGCAGCAAGCTGGCGTTTAACGCCAGACATGCACTATAAAGGCGTCTTGTATGCCTACTTAGAGTAGGGATGTTAAATCCTTGACCCCTCTGGATCTGTGGACCCTACAGGATCCCCACCTACCACACATCTTCTTCTCTCCTCTTCATACCTTTCCATAACACTCTTCCCTAAAATAACCTTCACCTATCACCTCCATTACTCCTCCAAAACCATCATACAACCCACCTACACCCACCCACTCAAATTCAAACAATCACTCTTTCCTTTTCACACATCATAACCACCTAAAACCCCCTGGCCGAACCATTCACACACCTCCATCTTCTCCATCTCTTCTTCTTCTCATCCTTTCTTTCTTCTTTTGCTCAGGGACGAGCAAACCTTTTAAGTTTGGTGTGGTAAAAGCATTGCTTTTTGTTTTTCCATAACCATTTATGGCACCTAAGGCCAGAGAAACCTCTATAAAGAGGAAAGGGAAGACAAAAGCTTCTACCTCCGAGTCATAGGAGATGGAGAGATTTATCTCAAGGGTCCATAGCTCAGTAGTAGAGCATTTGACTGCACAACAAGAAATCCCACTCATGGACCTCAACAAGAGCATGAGGAATTCCCTCACCAAGAAATCCCTGAGATACCTCAAGGGATATATTTTCCTCCATACAACTATTGGGAGCAACTAAGGATAGGAGCACCAAAATCACTAGGGATGAAGCAACAAAGACAAGGAAGAGACATAAAGGAGCTCAAGAGCACCATTGGTTCTTCAAGAAGAGGAAGACGTCACCCTCACTAAGGTGGACCCATTCCTTAATCTCCTTGTTCTTATTTTTCTGTTTTTTGTTTACTATGCTTCATGTTTATTTATGTTTGTATCTTTATTACATGACCATTAGTGTCTAAGTGTCTATGTCTTAAGGCTATGAATGTTCTATGAATCCATCACCTCTCTTAAATGAAAAATATTCTAAAAACAAAAGAACAAGAAGTACATGGTTTTGAATTCATCTTTGAAATTAGTTTAATTATTTTGATGTGGTGATAATACTTTTTATTTTCTGAATGAATGCTTGAATAGTGCATACGTCTTTTGATATTGTGGTTTATGAATGTTAAATATGTTGGCTCTTGAAAGAATGATGAAAATGAGACATGTTATTTGATAATATGAAAAATCATAAAATTGATTCTTGAAGCAAGAAAAAGCAGTGAAGAATAAAGCTTGCAGAAAAAAAATGCGAAAAAAAAGAAAAGAAAAATAGCGAAAAAAAAGAAGAGAAAAAGAAAAAGAAAAAGCAAGCAGAAACAGCCAATAGCCCTTAAAACCAAAAGGCAAGGGTAATAAAAAGGATCCAAGGCTTTGAGCATTAGTGGATAGGAGGGCCTAAAGGAATAAAATCCTGGCCTAAGCGGCTAAACCAAGCTGTCCCTAACCATGTGCTTGTGGCGTGAAGGTGTCAAGTGAAAACTTGAGAGTGAGCGGTTAAAGTCAAGGTCCAAAGCAAAAAAAAGAGTGTGCTTAAGAATCCTGGACACCTCTAATTGGGAACTTTAGCAAAGCTGAGTCACAATCTGAAAAGATTCACCCAGTTATGCGTCTGTGGCATTTATGTATCCGGTGGTAATACTGGAAAACAAAGTGCTTAGGGCCACGGCCAAGACTCATAAAGTAGCTGTGTTCAAGAATCAACATACTGAACTAGGAGAATCAATAACACTATCTAAATTCTAAGTTCCTATAGATGCCAATCATTCTGAACTTTAATGGATAAAGTTAGATGCCAAAACTATTCAAGAGGCAAAAAGCTACTAGTCCCGCTCATCTGATTGGAGCTAAGTTTCATTGATATTTGGGATTTATAGTATGTTCTCTTCTTTTTATCCTATTTGATTTTCAGTTTCTTGGGGACAAGCAACAATTTAAGTTTGGTGTTGTGATGAGCGGATTATACGCTTTTTGGCATTATTTTTACATAGTTTTTAGTATGATTTAGTTAGTTTTTAGTATATTTTTATTAGTTTTTAAATAAAATTCACATTTCTGGACTTTACTATGAGTTTGTGTGTTTTTCTGTGATTTCGGGTATTTTCTGGCTGAAATTGAGGGACTTGAGCAAAAATCAGATTCAGAGGTTGAAGAAGGACTGCAGATGTTGTTGGATTTTGACATCCCTGCACTCAAAGTGGATTTTATGGAGCTACAGAACTCCAAATGGCGCGCTTTTAATTGCGTTGGAAAGTAGACATCCAGGGATTTCCAGCAATATATAATAGTCCATACTTTAATCGAGTTTAGACGATACAAACTGGCGTTCAACACCAGCTCCCAGCCCTATTCTGGAGTCAAACGCCAGAAATAGGTTGCAAAGTGGAGTTAAACGCCAGAAATAGGTTACAAACTGGCGTTTAACTCCAAGAAATACGTCTCCACGTGAAAGCTTCAATGCTCAGCCCAAGAACACACCAAGTGGGCCCCGGAAGTGGATTTCTGCATCATTTACTTATCTCTGTAACCCTAGTAACTAGTTTAGCATAAATAGGACTTTTTACTATTGTATTCAGGGATCTTTTGGACGTTTAGTTCTGAGATCATGGAGGCTGGCCTCTCGGCCATGCCTAGATCTTGTTCTTATGTATTTTCAACGGTAGAGTTTCTACACACCATAGATTAAGGTGTGGAGCTCTGCTGTTCCTCGAGTATTAATGCAAAGTACTATTGTTTTTCTATTCAATTCAAGATTATTCCTATTCTAAGATATTCATTCGCACCCAAGAACATGATGAATGTGATGATTATGTGACGCTCATCACCATTCTCACTTATGAACACGTGCCTGACAACCACTTTCGTTCTACATGAAGATGAGATAGAATGAGTATCTCTTAGATATCTAATACAGGGGACCGAGTCCGAGATATTAGAGTCTTCGTGGTATAAGTTAGAACCCATGGACGGCCATTCCTGAGATCCAAAAAGTCTAAACCTTGTCTGTGGTATTCCGAGTAGGATCTGGGAAGGGATGGCTGTGACGAGCTTCAAACTCACGAGTGCTGGGCGTAGTGACAGACGCAAAAGGATAGTAAATCCTATTCCAATATGATCGAGAACCGACAGATGATTAGCCATGCAGTGACAGCGCATTGGACCATTTTCACAGAGAGGACGGGATGTAGTCATTGACAACGGTGATGCCCAACATACAGCTTGCCATGGAAAGGAGTAGGAATAATTGGATGAAGACAGCAGGAAAGCAGAGGTTCAGAAGGAACGAAAGCATCTCTATACGCTTATCTGAAATTCTCACCAATGAATCACATAAGTATCTCTATCCTAGTTTATCTATTAATTATGTTAATTGTCAATTCTCTATAACCATTTGAATCTGCCTGACTGAGATTTACAAGGTGACCATAGCTTGCTTCAAGCAGACAATCTCCGTGGGATCGACCCTTACTCACGTAAGGTTTATTACTTGGACGACCCAGTGCACTTGCTGGTTAGTTGTGCGAAGTTGTGACAAAGTGTGATTCACGTTTGAGAGCACCAAGCCTTTGGCGCCATTGTTGATGATCACAATTTCGTGCACCACTCAGCGACGGCCATGCTTATGTGGCACAGCCACTGCCATGTTGGACATTCGAAACGACGTCGTTTCATGGGGCAAACGTTTGAAAGCCCAAACATCGCCGTTTTGATCACAGTGAGAGTAGTTACTTGGGTAAAGGGTTCGGCATTCGTTACGTCTTCTCTATATTTTCTCACTTCTCTCAACGCTTGGTCTCCTCCTCCATAATCTGAATAGTGGCGACAGGCAAGGGCACTGCTGCCTGCTCCCTGGTTTCTTAACATTGATGTACTGAACTTGGGGGAAGGTTCGTGGTTCACCATTGAAGCAACGACTGAGGAACCGTTTAATCTAGCTTCAAGGTACAAATTTTATTTTATTTTTTTTTTAAATTTTTGGATCATTTTTCATTCTTAATATGGCCGATTGTTAAAGTTACTTGAACATGATGCATCTAGTTTGTGTTAGAATCCATATGTTGTTAGGGTTTTAGTCTTTTCCTTCTTCAAACCAGTAATGGATGCTCTGTTTCTTTTCAGTAGAACAGGGTGTAATCTCTGATGGTGTGTAATGTGCGTGTTATTTATTCTTCTTGTGTTGCATGCGTGTTAATTTTTTTTCTCTGTTATGTTACAAATGGACGCCGAAGTGCTAGACATAATGTTTCATCATGGGGAAAATTTTGAGAGGGGTAAGGATGGGAGATGGACATACACACCTGACAATAAGCACTGTTTGGGTGATCAGAATGTGGACAGGTTGGATGTATTCTACCTGAGAAATTACTTCAAAGAGCTAGGCTATGAGACGATGAAGGAGGTTTGGTGGCAGGTCCCAGGGATGAGCTTAGAAGTAGGTTTGAGGCGTTTAGACTCTGATAACGAGTTGAGAGAGATGTGTTGTTGAAGAACGGAAGATTGACGGTTTAGAATTCAGAATAAATTCCCGTTGCAAGTATAGTTTCTAAACCAAGCAATAGTCCTTTCTTACAAACGTTTTGGTTGTCACAAGTAACAAACCCCTTTAAAATTGATAACCGAAGTATTTAAACCTCGGGTCGTCTTCTCAAGGAACTGCAGGGAGGTGTTCTTATTATTGGTTATGAGTTTTGTAAATTAAGGGTTTTGAAAGTAAGGAACAAATAATTTAAATGGCGAGTAGAATAAATAAATAACTATAAAATAAACTCTTGGCAAGGTATGAGAGTTTGGAAGTCCTGTCCTAGTTATCCTGATCAATGGTGATGAGAATTGAGTTTTAATCCCCCTTAGTTAGCCTTTACTAAAGCAAAGGAAGGTCAAGTGGACCAATTAGTTTGATCCTCAGGTCCTAGTCAATTCCTAAGAAAGGACTGGAGTTATTGAAGTTCAATTCAATTAGCAAAGACAACAATTATCAATCACGTTGAGTTTGATAACTCATGAGTTACCAATTGCTTAACTAAGGCCAAAAAGGGAAGGGTAAACTTACTCGAATAAAAATGTCTTCAGATTGGAAGCAACATTAATATAAATGAAAGAAAGCAATCATAAACTGAAATACCTCAAATAACATTAGTTAAGAGAATCATATGTAACATGAAAGAGTTCATAAATTAAATTGAGAAAATAATTGAAAAAGAATATTGAACCTGATAAAGAGTTGGAATACTAAACTGAAATAATAAGAAATCCTAATCCTAAAACCTAAGAGAGAGGAGAGAACCTCTCTCTCTAAAAACTACATCTAAACTAAGAAAAGTGAATAATTCGAGAGCTCTCCCTGAATGGATGCATTTCTCCACTTTATAATCTCTAATCTGTGCCTTCTGGACTTGGATCTGGGCCAAAAAGGGATTCAGAAATCGCTGGGAGTGTTTTCTGTAATTTCTGGTGCGTGGCGTCTGTCACGCGGTCGCATTATCTGGAATTTTCCTTATCACGCGTTCGCTTCGGTCATGCGTCCGCATCATCTGTGTTCTGCTTAAGGCGTGCGTCCGCGTCAGTCACGCATTTGCGTCGCTGCCTTTTCACGCTAGGCATGCGGCCGCGTCGTCCATGTGTTCGCGTCGCTACCAGTTTCTTCAAAAACTCCATTTTGTGCTTTCCTTCCATTTTTGTATGTTTCCTTTCCATCCTTTAAGTCATTCCTGCCTTAGAAGATCTGAAACTACTCAACACACAAATCATGGCATCGAAGGGTAATAAAAGGTAATTAAAACAGTTATTTTTAAAGCATAGGAAACATGTTTTTCACATATATCACATAATAAGGAAGGGAAAGTAAAACCATGAAATTTACATGAATAAGTGGGTGAAGGGTTGAATAAATCACTTAAATTGAGCACAATATATATCATAAAATATGGGTTTATCAACCTCCCCACACTTAAACAATAGCATGTCCTCATGCTAAATCTAAGATAAAGAGTAAGGTAAGGTTAAAGTGGTGGAATCTCATGCAATGCAATCTATTCTAAATGAATCATGCAATTCTAATTGTTATTCACTTGTATATAAAACTTACATGTAGTTAAATTAATTCACATTCTCAAGGAATCATATATGCATAGCCAAACCCTAGATAATGTTAAAGCACTTTTACAATTGAGATGGGTAAAAATATTTTTCAAACTTGCAAGACAATTAACAATTCAAGCAGAGATATATGGAGATGAGCTATTGAACCCTCATTGGATTCTGTGTTTACTCTCTAGTCACTCAGTGTTTATTGGGTTAATCACTCTGTTCTTCTTTTTATCCTTACTTTCTATAACTTTGTTCTTCATCTAACCAATCAACAATTATAGAATACAGACATACAAAAATCATGAGGTCTTTTTCAAGGTTGTAATGGGGCCAAGGTAAAGGTAAGGGTATATGTATAAGGCTAAGTGAGCTAATAAGTGAATCCTTGACTAGTCTAAGATCTCACCTAACATACATATTTTGTAATTCAAAGTTTCTTAACCTATTTGCCCAACTTTTCTCACTTTGTATTGCAAGCTCATGCATTAACTTTAATTTTATCCCATGTGCATTGATTTTTTTTTTTTTTTTTGCAATTGGAGAATTTTTTGTATCCCCTTAATTAAATATCGAAAATAATAATAATAATAATAATAATATTATTATTATTATTTTTATTGCACATGGTAATTCAATTGTTTTGATTTCACATGAGCATGCTTCCCAAATTGAGATATATTTTGAAATATCTTTATTCTTTTTAACTTTCTACCTTTGTTTCTATCATCCATGTTCCCATTAAGTTTCCCACACTTAAACAATACACAATTTCTATCTTAAGCTAACCAATGATTCAACTTGGGATTTTTTTATTTTGTTTTTCTGCTTAAGGCTAGTGATGTGGTTTATAGAACAAGAGGGGATTAAAAAGCTCAAAGGGACTGACAAGGGTGATTTAAAGGGTAGGCTTATTTAGGATAACTGAGCTAAACAAGTAATGGCCTCAATCATCTCTTAGTATGTATCTATACTCTATAATTGGACATATAGACTAAAACAAAGTAAAGAACATCAGAATAAAAAGAAGGGCGAAACACACAGGAATAAAATTATGGTTTGAATGTAACCATACAATTAAGCTCAAAACTCACAAGCTGTGTGTTCTCTAGCTCAAAAAATCATATATCAGTTATATATGTCATGCAAGTAGAAATTAAGAGTTCCCATTATTCTCAATGTAAAATTTTTTGGGGTGGCTTTAAAGTTTTAGTGTTCCTCCTTGATGAAATGTTGTTAACTAACTAACATGTTATGTTCTATATACAAGGTGTGTGGATTTTTTTGATTATGTTAAAGTCTCTAGTTTACTTCCTTTTTATTTTCAATTTAAACCAAACTATCATATGCTAAAAGGATAAACTATACTAATTAATCCACATATTCTATAACTAATAAGTTTAGAGTTGCAAACTAAACTAAATGGCTAAAATATGAACTAAAGTGCAAAATGCAAAAAATAGAGTAAAAACACATGAAAAGAACAATGTATAAGTACTGAAAGATAAAAATAAAAATAAAGATAAAAATACAGAAAAATAAACAAAATAATATGGAAAGAGTCTGTAGTGGTTCACCAAAAAAATACGCCAGAGATGGCGACCTCCCCACACTTAAAATAAAGCATCGTCCTCGATGCTCACTCAAGCTGGGTGTGAAGGAGTGTCATCACTGGAAGGATGGGCTGCTGGAGTCTCTGTGGTAGCCTGAGGATCTGTCTGCTTTAGAGGAGGCTTTGACTGAATAGAAATCTCGGGATCTGCGGCCTGTATCTGGTGTGGCTCCTCCTGCTGTGGCGCAGCCTGCTCCGGTCCTGCCTGTGCAACCTGGGTAGGTGTCTCCTCCTCGTGATCGTCCTCCTCCACCTCAGATATATCAGAAGGGGTGTCAGGCTCGGAGGGGATGTCGCCGCCGGAACGGATCATCAACTTGACGTGCTCATAGCGTCACTTGTTGCGACACTCCATACGATCCAAGCGAGCGAAGAGTCGATGCACCAAATGGTAAATAGGTTCAGGAGCAGCTGGAGGTGTAGTGGGTGGGGCAGGTGCAGCAGTGGAAGAAGAAGAGGCAGCTGAAGGTGTGACTATCTCATCAGGAGCGGTGAAGAATGGAGGTGTATAGCCCAAAGCCAGAAACTTCCTGCTGTGAGGAATGATCTTCTTGCGGTCTGCAGCAGTCGGCTGTGCATCAACATCCTCCCAAGGCACGTCAGCTTGACGGCCTAGCTGGGTGACCAGATAAGGGAAGGGGAGGGTGCCTCTGACATGGACCCTGGCCATATAGTGCCGGATGAATCGTGGCAGATACAGGTCCTTACCTTTCATCACACACCAGAGGAGGGTGATCATAGCAGCGGGCAGCTCCGTCTCATGAGTACTCAGCATAACAAAGTTACTCAGGATCTGGTGCCAGAGCTGAGCCTCATCATTCAGATACATCAGCTTGATTCCCTTAGGCATTGTTGTGTTCTTTCCCATGACCCATGGGACAGTAGGGTCAAGGGCTATCCTCTCCTTGACAGCATCCCAGTCAAATCGCATAAACCTCATATCCTCCTCAGCCTTTTGGTAACCTTCAGGCTGATTTGACTTAGGCTAAAGCCGCAGAATATCCTCAATGGCCTCTTCAATGACCAGTATCTGTTTCCCTCTTAGGTGCACTGCATCTAGGGAAGTCTTGAAATAATTGCAGTAAAACTCCCTTACCCAGGAAGCATTGACCTCTGTCAAATTTCTCTCCAAGAAGAACCAGCCTCTTTGTTTGATATGATCGGAGGTGTACTGCTGTAGTTCTTCTGAAATTTTCAGAGTCCTCTCCAGGTACAGATTTTTGGAGGTGGCAAACACTGGATACTTCAGCTCACAGTATCGGTTTGCAAACTTAATGGGATCATTGGCAGGGAGGAGCAGGTCAGCCTTCTCCTGCGGGGTAAAGTGCTTTTCCCGCCAGGAGTCATCATGCATAATCTCCAGGATAGACATAGAGGATTCACCTCTTTTCCGTTTGTCAGTTGTTGCTTTGCCTTTGCCCTTACGCTGATGGTTAGACATCCTGAAAAACAGAAATCTAAGATATAATAAAAACAGGAAAACAAGTAGGCAAATAACAAGATAAGCACATAGTAGCAAAGGAGCAGTAGAATTATGAAATGAGTTAAAGAAATGTATATTTTGGATTGTTTCGGAGGTAAAAATCTGAGATGAGAAATCACAATCCAAAATATTTTATGAGTGGAATACTTGTTAATTAGGAGCAACAATAATCATGCCATGAGTGAAAAAGTTGAAATAGTTAGTCAGAAAGCAGAGGGGGAAGTTAGAAAGTTAAAAGCGGGTAAAATTGAAAAAGAGGTTAGAAAGCGAAAATCATTGAGTTAGTAAAAAGAAAGTCAGAGTAAGTGGCATGATGATTGGTTTCTAAGTAACAAGAATTTCACAATTTTAAGCAACAGACAACTCATATTCAAGCAAGGAAATCAAGTTGTTGATGATTCATATAGATATAGAAATAGCGAAAAAGTGAAATCTAATCATCAATAATGTGATTTATTAACTGGGAAAACAGAGGAATAAGAATGTTGGCTCGTGCATTCATGAATTGGTATGGTAAAAGCTGAGGAGTGCCAAATTTAAATTGCCAAAACCAAAATATGAATGAATATCAAAACAATTTACAGAAAATTGGGCAGCATTCCGGCTAAAATTGGATATTCCCGGGTAATAAACAGCAAGCAGAATAGTTCATATAAATTAAAACAAATCTGTAAATAGACATAAATAATATGAATAGTCGCAATAGCAGCATGAACAGTAAGAACATCATATGAATAATACTAACATCACAGCAATAGCAGAATTGCGAAAATTATAAAACAAGTAGCAAGAACAGCGCAATGAATCCGGCCTAAATCCACTAACCACATCCTAGCTACCTAACCACCTAGAATCCACTACAACATACATCTCTAACTATCCTAAATTTAAACAGAAACTGAAAAAATATGCAAATAACTATGAATGAAAGAAAGGTGGCGTTCGGCGGAACCTGGTAGGCGTATGAACTAAGCTAGGGAACTCAGAGATGGCGGGGGTGTGGTTGTGGTGGTGCTGGGAGGGGCACGGTGGCGCGGTGGTGGAACAGGGCTGTGCGGTTGCGGGCGGCTGTTTGTGGTAGCGGGGGGACTTCGGGTAGGGTAACCGGTGGAGGGGGTGGTTGAAGAAGAATAGGGTAAGGGTGGTGGTGGTGGGAGGCGCGGCGGTTATGGCGCGGTGGTGGTAGTGGTCGCGGAGGGGGCAGCGGTGGTGGAGGGAAGAGGAGAAGAGAAAGAGAAGAAAGAGAGGGAAGGAAGAAGGGGGTGGTGTCGCGGTCGTGGCTGGGTGGTCGAGGGTGGTGCGGCGGTTGGAGGTGGCTGGGGTGGTGGTGGAGGTTGTGGGTGGCGGGGAGTAGAGAGGGAGCAGTGGGGGGGTTGGGGGGAAAGAATGGGGCGCGATGGGGTAGGGTCTCGCGTCACTGGGGGTTAGTGAATTTGAATCCACGCGAACGCGTGGAGCACGCAATCGCGTGGCTAGGGTGGAATGGGGTTGACGCGATCACGTGAGTGACGCGATCGCATGGAATAGGAAAAAAAGATGAATGACGCGGTCGCATGAGGCATGCGACCGCGTCGCTGGAAATTGTGCTAAACGCACAATTCCAGCATCGTTTCAGCGCAACTCTCTGTCTCCTTTTAAGGTGTTGTGCAATCCATGCGACGCGAACGCGTCACTCATGCTTTTGCGTGGGATGGGTGTTTTGCAAGTGACGCGTTCGCTTTAGCGATGCGATCGCGTCGCACGCCCCTTTTTTTATATGCAATTATGCAGTTATGCAGTATGTAATGCTAATGCAAATGCTTACGAATAATATCCAGGTTCAATGAAAATAAAACAATATAAAAATAAACAAAACAAAACAAAATGGAAACAGGAATGATCATACCATGGTGGGTTGTCTCCCACCTAGCACTTTTAGCTAAAGTCCTTAAGTTGGACATTAGATGAGCTTCCTGTTATGGTGGCTTGTGCTTAAATTCATCTAGAAATCTCCACCAATGTTTGGAATGCCAACAGCCTCCGGGGTCCCAAACCAGGCATGTGAAGCTTTTGAGCAACTTCAAACAGGTTCTCAGGCTCCCGGGGTGACGAATGTCAGAATAGATTCCAGGATCCCAAACCTTGCTTTTAAATTTGCCTTTGTCTTGATCTATATGCTTCCATCCGGGCAGTTCAGAAATTGTATTCTCACTAGGGTAACCAAACGTCTTCCGAGACCCATTCAATTGAACTTGGTACCAATCCTTGCACTTCGAATTGAAGCGTGGAATCTTATTGAACCTTGTACACCAGCTCTGAGTACGAGCCATTTCCCTCTTACTCTTAAAGCCGCAGAGAGCTCTAAGCTGGCCATCTGTTTCAAGCAAACCATATTCAAGTGGAAAAGTAAAGATAAAGGTTAAGGATTGTACCCACTTGAAGCTTGTATTGGGTGGTAATGGCATTGGGATGGGTGTTTCCAGTGGTTTTGTAAGTTCTACTCCCTTGTAATCTTCTGTGAATTCCTCCACTTCTTTGTAAAATTCTTCAGCTGCAACTGTGTCCTGATCAAAGTCTTCTATGTCTTCCTCATCACTTAAGTCATACGTTGGAGGTTGAAAGAAATCTACCTCGACGTCATCTTCGTATTCATTTGGGTAAGGTTCTGCTGGCTCAAGGAATTCAGTTGCGGATGTGAATTCGTGACTAGGAGAGCTTGATTCAAGATCGTCACTGCCCATGGAATCAACTTCTTGGTCTGTTCCATCCGACTTTTCACAAGGCATATGCTGTGGAGGTTGTGCACTGTCTTCCTTGGCATCAATTTCAGACTTCTCAGCGGAATTCTCTATGGTTCTTGATTCCCATGGAGGTTCAGCATCTCCTAAATCTTCAACTACTTCCTCTTCTACAACTATCATGGCTTCCTCTACTCGTTCCAGTACAAAGCCATGCTCCTCATTATCCACCAAGGTCTCTAGTGTCTCCTTCATGCTACGCTCTTCTTTTGATTCTCCACATGCAACCATGGGAGTACCTTGAGTTCTTAGATGTCAGAAAGCTATTAAATTTACTACCTCAGTCACGGCAGTAGTGAATTCCAGTACGCCCTTTTCTATCTTTGCTTGCCCTTGAAGAAGAACACGAAGTTTGTCATTCACTGGAGGTTGGGGTGGGTGTGAGGTTTCATTGGTTGGGGGAGAGGGTTCAAAATAAGAATGTGGTGGTTCTTGGGAGTAATTGGATTGGGATTGTGGTGGATAAGGGTCATATGGTGGTGAATGGTGAAAAGAAACTTGTGAGTGTGGTGGTTCAAATCTACGTTGAGAAGATGGTCTATAAGCATAGGATGGGCCTTGTTGGTAGTTACAAGGTTGTCCACCATATCTATTAGCTTGGTATGCATTGTAAAGTGGTCCTTGTCCATGATATCTTGGAGGGTGTTGTTGCTTAAAGGGTTGATCAGATCCTCTTGGCTCCATCCATCCTTGATTGCTCTGACCTTGATGCATGTTCCTGCTATAACTTTCGTTCCTTTCAACAATATTATAACCAAACTCAAAGCGAGAGGGGTGAGAATTCATAGTAGCTAAAAAATAAAAAGGGAAAAAAACAAAAACAAATAAACAAGTAAAAGAAAAATATTTACAATAACCAATAATAAGGCACACGTTTGCAGTTCCCCGGCAACGGCGCCATTTTGAAGAACGGAAGATTGACGGTTTAGAATTCAGAATAAATTCCCGTTGCAAGTATAGTTTCTAAACCAAGCAATAGTCCTTTCTTACAAATGTTTTGGTTGTCACAAGTAACAAACCCCTTTAAAATTGATAACCGAAGTATTTAAACCCCGGGTCGTCTTCTCAAGGAACTACAGGGAGGTGTTCTTATTATTGGTTATGAGTTTTGTAAATTGGGGGTTTTGAAAGTAAGGAACAAATAATTTAAATGGCGAGTAGAATAAATAAATAACTATAAAATAAACTCTTAGCAAGGTATGAGAGTTTGGAAGTCCTGTCCTAGTTATCCTGATCAATGGTGATGAGAATTGAGTTTTAATCCCACTTAGTTAGCCTTTACTAAAGCAAAGAAAGGTCAAGTGGACCAATTAGTTTGATCCTCAGGTCCTAGTCAATTCCTAAGAAAGGACTGGAGTTATTGAAGTTCAATTCAATTAGCAAAGACAACAATTATCAATCACGTTGAGTTTGATAACTCATGAGTTACCAATTGCTTAACCAAGGCCAAAAAGGGAAGGGTAAACTTACTCGAATAAAAATGTCTTCAGATTAGAAGCAACAGTAATATAAATGAAAGAAAGCAATCATAAACTGAAATACCTCAAATAACATTAATTAAGAGAATCATATGTAACATGGAAGAGTTCATAAATTAAATTGAGAAAATAATTGAAAAGGAACATTGAACCTGATAAAGAGTTGGAATACTAAACCGAAATAATAAGAAATCCTAATCCTAAAACCTAAGAGAGAGGAGAGAACCTCTCTCTCTAAAAACTACATCTAAACTAAAAAAAGTGAATAATTCGAGAGCTCTCTCTGAATGGATGCATTCCCCCACTTTATAACCTCTAATTTGTGCCTTCTGGACTTGGATCTGGGCCAAAAAGGGATTCAAAAACCGCTGGGAGCGTTTTCTATAATTTCTGGTGCGTGGCGTCTGTCACGCGGTCGTGTTATCTGGAATTTTCCTTATCACGTGTTCGTTTCAGTCATGCGTCTGTGTCATCTGTGTTCTGCTTAAGGCGCGCGTCCGCGTCAGTCACGCATTCGCGTCGCTGCCTTTTCACGCTAGGCATGCGGCCGCGTCGTCCATATGTTCGCGTCGCTACCAGTTTCTTCAAAAACTCCATTTTGTGCTTTCCTTCCATTTTTATATGTTTCCTTTCCATCCTTTAAGTCATTCCTGCCTTAGAAGATCTGAAACTACTCAACACACAAATCACGGCATCGAAGGGTAATAAAGGTAATTAAAACAGTTATTTTTAAAGCATAGGAAACATGTTTTTCACATATATCACATAATAAGGAAGGGAAAGTAAAACCATGAAATTTACATGAATAAGTGGGTGAAGGGTTGAATAAATCACTTAAATTGAGCACAATATATATCATAAAATATGGGTTTATCAGTTGTCATGGTGGAAAGAACAATGGAGTAGTAGATGTCTAATTGAACATGGTATTTCAGAACCTGAAATTGTAGAAGGACAGGATGTTGTTGTGCATGTTGATGACCAGGTGAGGGATCTTGGAGAGCAAGCCAAATTGAATTCTAGTATGGTGAAAGGCCCCCCTGTCAAACCTACCACCGAGAAGGTCCCTCTGATGAGTTTAAGCATGGTAACATACAAGCCCTAAGCTAAAGAGGCATTACCGAAAAAGACAAATGTGAATTGTAACATGGAGTCTCAGCCTAAGCCTAAGACAGTTCCCAAACCTAAGCCTAGGACTAGGAGATACTATCTAAGGTCTTTAGGGAAAGGTTTTTCAAAATCAAAGGGAAATGCTGGTGACCATGTTGTTTTATCCTCTGAGTCAGACTCTCATGACAGCTACGAGAGTGCTAAGGACAAGGCCTATAAGCCACAAGAGCCGAATGATAGCTCGGATGAATCGGGCATTGGATATACTGTTCCTTCACACAAGAAGAAATTCAACAAACCCAATCCAAGGAAGAAGGTCCAGGCAGAGAGTGGAAAAAAAAAGGGAAGGCCAAGGTCTGTGTTGATGATGATGGATTTGTGGAAGACGTTTCTGATGAAGATGTGGACATCGGATTTGTGGGGGGAGGGAGAAAGGGGGATAACCATGACGCTTTTGATCCGGGGTCAGAATCGGATGGTGCCAATTCGTGGCATTCTTTGGAGATGAAAACACCACCTAATTCAGAGGATGAGCTGGTTGGAGAAGAAAGTTTGGAGGAGGTATTTCCGGTGTTTAGATAGGGTGCTAGGTTCGGAGAACTGCATTTAGAAGTCGGGATGAAGTTCAATACTAAGTGGGAGTTCAAGGAGGCAGTGAGGGAGTTCACTATACAAGAAGGGAGACGGATGAGGTTCAGGAAGAACGACGGGAAAAGGGTAAGGGCAGTATGGAAGGTGAAGGATTACAAGTGGGTTGTGTATGCATCAAGGGACCACGAAGACAGTTGCTGGCAAGTGAAGACATTCTTCAATGATCATACCTGTCCACGAGAGGATATGAACATGGCAGCAAATAGAAATTAGGTTGCCGGTAAGCTGGTCAAAAAACTAAGGAAATATCCAAATTTCAGGAACTGTGAGGCTACAACATATTTCAAGACGAAATACGACTTGTCGCTCAATAGGAATTCTATATCACGGGCACTGTGTGATGCTAGGAATATAGTCTATGGGGAAGCGAAGGAGCAATATGCTATGCTTAGGGACTATGGTGAAACACTGTTGAAAACCAACCCAGGATCCACTGTTCAGATTTGCACAAAGCCACAGCCTAATGGTGAGGTCATATTTAAGAGGATGTATGTTTGCTTGAGTGGGTGCAAGTCAGGTTTCAGGGCTGGCTGTCGTCCGTTACTTGGACTTGATGGGGCTTTTCTAAAAACTATTTTTGGGGGGCAAATTCTATCGGCTGTTGGACAAGATGCTAATCATCATATATACGTTATTGCCTGGGCAGTTGTGGAGGTGGAGAACTTTGAGAATTGGAAGTGGTTTCTAGAGTTGTTGCATGAAGACCTTGGAGACTACAAGACTCATGGGTGGAACTTCATCTCTGATATGCAAAAGGTAATCTCTTAGTATAACCTTAATCTCACATAAGTTGTGATGTATAAAACTGTGTTAACTTGGTTTAGTACATAAAGCGCAGTAAACTTCTGTGAGTGATGATACCTCTGTTATTATTGTTTGATTAGTTACTATACTTATGTGGTATGTTGTTTGTTATAACTTAGTTAGGTACTGAATGGTGCAAATCAGGGATTATAATGATGAACGATTATAAATGATAGGGACTATTATGGTGAACGAGTTTCAAAAATAGGGACTATTATAGTGATCGATGAGGAAAGTTAGGGACTATTATGGTGATCGATAAGGAAAGTTAGGGACTGTTATGGTGAACTATTATCACTCTTAGGCACTGTTATGGTAACATGTTGTTTGCTGTCTTCAGGGATTACTGCCTGCTATGAAAGCGGTGATGCCTGGTGTAGGCCACCGTTTCTGTGTCTGGCACTTGTGGTGAAATTTCAACAAGCAGTGGAAGGACCTGGAGCTGAGGGGACTGTTATGGGAGTGTGCTAGAGCTACAACATTTCAAGAGTTTAAGGTATGTAAGGATAATATTTTTGTTTTGGAGTTACCTTACATGGACTTTTTTCACTATTGTTAATTCTTGCCATTCAGGATTACATGGATAGGATAAAGAGGCTGAACGCGGACGCATGGAGGTATCTTGACAAGTGGCCCAGGGAGGCATGGACGAGGTCACAGTTCAGACACAACCCGAAATTGGACTCGATTTGCAACAACTCTTGTGAGGTTTTTAATTCAAAGATCAAAGAAGCAAGGGGAAAGCCTATACTTACTCTCTTAGAAGAGGTGAGGATGTTTGTCATGAGGACTATGGCTAAAAACAAGGTGAAGTTGGACAATCACCTGGGGCTGTTACCACCCGTAATCAAAAGTAGGCTAGAAAAGGTGAGGAAGGAGTCCAGACATTGGCATGCTATATGGTCTGGAGATACTGGGTATGAGAAGTTTGAGGTCCATGGGCGTCCTACAAACCATGTGGTGGACTTGGGAAAAATATTATGTACCTGCTAGTTCTGGATGTTAATAGGTTGTTTTTTCCCATCCACTTATCTTTGCTCATTGACTTTTACACTTGTCTTATAAATGATTTTGTTTTAACCTAAGCTGGTTGTAAAATGGACTTGTAGGGATTCCATGCGTTCATGCTTGTGCTGCACTGGCCATAGTGAACAAGCACCCGGAGGATTTCTGCCACAAGTTCATAACCATGGAGTCTTACAAGGAAACATACAAGTACCACACCAATCCTATACCTGGCCAAGCCTTTTAGGAACAAAGTCAGTATAACAGGCCATTGGCACCACCAATCAAGAGGAAGCCAGGGAACCTTCAAACAAAGAGGAGGAAGGACTCCGATGAAGGCACAAGTTCTAGCAAGAAATCTAAGCCAGGTACAGCCATGAAAAGACAGCTTCGGCCTTTCACTTGCAAGTACTGCTTGCAGAAAGATCACACCAAGAGAGGATGTAAAAAGAAAAGAGCAGCTGATGCTGCTCAAGCTACAGCTGATGCTACGGCTGTTGCAAAGGCTGCAGAGGCTGCTAAAGACCCTAAAAATGCAACTGCCTAAGCAACTGCAACTACCCATGCCAATGCAACTGACACTGCAACTGCCAATGCCACTGCAACTGCAACTGCTACTAGTACAGCTACGGCTACTGCTAATATTACAATCAATTATGCTCCTATTGGTCAAGCTTCAGAGATTGATCTGTCAAAGCTAATTTGTTCTGAACCAGAAGATTCTCAAAAGGTACAATAGTAATTCTATAATAAACCTTTTTAATTCATGGACTAATAACTTTGAAAAAGGTTTAGTGGGTGACAAACTTTGGTTTTCATTTGTAGTTTGAAATTTGTGTAGTTCACTAAAGTAAGAGGGGAACCAGCCACAAGACCTGCCAAACTGCCTGCTAGAAGAAGGTCACCACCGACTACCCCTTCTACAGCACTAGACCCAATGAAGGGTGCGAGTTCTGCCACTGCCTCACGATTCACAAATTTTCTGAAGTTTGTGCCGACCCCTGGATTTAAGCACCCCCGGAAGAAGTGAACTTTCATATTAGGACATTAGACTTGTCAAGTGTTTGTTTTTTGTTAAAAGAAACAGTGACTGTGCTCACTCTAAACAATGGTTCATTTTGTTGATTACTAATCAAGTATGTCATGCTACTTGTTCAATTACTTATGGCTGTAATGTGTTAAAACTATGAATGGTTTGCCATATTTTGGTATAGATCAATTAATTCTATCCATGGTTTGAATCAATCTTTCTTTTACTTATTTATATGTACTTTTACTTCATCCAACAGGATATTATATTATAGTAAACTAAGATCAGTTACAGAAACCTTGTGATGTTACCACATAACACTTTCATTCATTACTTTGGGAACTACATTACATTGACATGTTCTCAACCCTTCAATAGCACCATTCCTACAAAAACAACAACTACTAAGAATCCAAACCCAAGAACATGAGTGATGAATTTCAGATTCCTAATGTCTGCCTCCATCTTCCCCATCCGCCATGCAAAGTTCTTCTTCCTGTCACCATCATCATCTCCTGAAATAGCTCTTTCAGACAACTCCTCTTGCACACAATCAGCCCAGACGAATAACCCACACCATGTTTTCCCACTTGTCTGCAAACAACCAAAAAAATCAACCAAAAAAAAAAATTCAATCAGCTACAAATCATTTACCTTTACTCACATTATAGTTGGGGCAACCAAAGAAGGGCTTGTTAGGATGCTTCTCCGTCCCTGACCACCTTAGCATCGGGCGACAACCACAGCCGCACCAGTCCGGAACCCGCCCCTGCTTGCTTCGTGTTGTGCTTCTCCCTCTCCAGTTCTCCGTCGACGATGACCGGTTCGAACTTCCTGCAACATGGCTCCCAGTTCCTCTCATGGGGGATAGCTATTGGTGTACACAACAGATGCAGAAGGAGACGTTGATGGAGAGAACCACATTGAGGGGATGCCAACGAAGTTTTAGAGTTTAAACATGAAGACAGGGACTACATTGGGGAATTTTATAACACAATCGACGTCATCTGTACACTCTGACGTCCAACGTGGTAGTGGCTGTGCCACATAAGCATGACCGTCGCTGAGTCACGCCGAAAATTTACCGAAGGATCATCATGGTGCCCGGATCGCAATCTGGAGGATATAAATAGTGTAATTGGAATCTCAGGGACTAAATCGGTGCACGGGTTGAATCTGGGAGATCATTATGGGGATTTAGTCGTATTTGTCATCTTCACGGCTACTTGCATTTATATATACACTTTTTTTTGTGAATTATTTGCCACTATATTTATATATTTCAGGTAGATATAACTAGTAAAGATAGCATCGAAACATGATTGGGGTAAAAACGGGTAACTTATATTCGACGATTACTCAATTACTCTCTACATTTGCTGCATTTTTTACTTGGCAGGCACAGGTTTTAGGGACCAACCTTTTATTAATTTTTATTTAATTCTAAACAAGTTATAATTATTATAAAAAATATTTTAAAAAATTATTTTGTAATTCAAAAAAATATTACTATCGGATTTTGTGTCTAATAAAATTTCACACTATTTGTTTTATTTTTTAACTTTAAATTCTAAAAAAATATTACTGCCAAAATTACCAACAAAAAACCTCCATAGTAATCATGGCGCAAAACTCAATTATTAGCGCTAATGTTACTGTTAGATTTTTTCTATGACAACGTCATCCAAAAATTGGTCATTCAATAATATTTATCGTTAAATTTTTTTAACGATTATTAGCGTTGAAGAGACAAAGTCCGATAGTAAACTATTACCCGTGACATTTATACCATTAGATTATTTCCGCCGATAAATCCGATAATTTTCGACCTTTTTTTTACTATTTAGATGCTTTCAGTAATTATTCGCTCTGCACTTGGCTACCCAACATTTACCGTCAGCATGATAACTAGCACACTAGAGACACCTTGCGTCTTTGAACCGATAATCATCTTTCGACTAACCTAGCCTCCTCTGTTTCTTGGGACCAACAAAGAGTAGTACAAGAATATTTTTTTGTTGTGTAGTGATTTTCAAAGCATGTATTATCTCCTGCATACATGCAAGTAGGCTGACAACACGCCCTTACATGTTGAAAAAGCAGTCAAACTACTTTAAAAAAATTGCAGAAAAATATCTAAAAAAACTTTTTCAGGCACAATAACACGCTTCCTGCGTGTTGCATAAGAAGATGCCATGTTTCCACCACGTCAGAACAACTTTAAATATTTATAATACTGTCAAACACCATAAACATTAATATTCTGAAAAAAAAAAAAAAACCAATAACTTTTAGATATACAAAATAATTTGTGTTTTTTTATGACAATATATTGGAGTATATTTCACGTGAGCTTTGTATATATTATGCTCCTAAATCTACTTAAAAACTAATTAAAAAAAATTAACGTTTGAAACATAACCTTACCTATGCTATTTTTATGCAGTAATTTTATATGACTACTCAAAGTCTTTGAATAAGAAAAACAGTGAAACATATTAACATACATTTGACCATGTGTTGATTTAGGTTACACGTAGCCTTCAAATGTATATGATAATATTAGCTCGTTTTATCACGTCAAATGGTTGTTAAATTTAAGAGCTAAGATGCAGATATATGATTATTATATTACAGAATTATTATTTACTCACTACGAACTATTATATACTAAATGCAGAATTTTATTTGTAATTAGTTTTACGTAGAAAGTGAAGGCAGAGAGAAAAAATCAAGAGGGGGAATAAGGTGGCAAGCTGGTTGCAGTTGTACTAATGCTACCACCGCCTGGGTTTTAACGCCCTTTTTTTTTTTTGGTTAATGTCCACGAGCCCATAGATAGATATTCAATGATCTCGTCTCATAGCATGCCACGTCTCCCTTCATTCCGAGTCAAATACTCGATCCTATGAAATTTCCAATCCTTACATTCCATTTGCGCGTTTCTCTTTCTCTTTTTAATTTTAGTTGATTTATTTAATTAAATAAAGGGTTTACTTTTACCAATAAGCACCTTACTTTATTCATTTTCATTTATTTGGGTTTCAAAATATTCAACGTTACGAATATCGTCGTCGACGCTACAAAACACAACACAGCACAAACACGTCATGCCATGTATGTCTATCTTTCAATTCATCATAGTCAAACCCTCCAGAGTCGTAAATTCTCAGCGACTTTTCTTTCTTTCTTTCCCTATCTCGTTCTCCATCTCCATCTCCATCTCCATTCTCAATTCACATTCTCCTCCTTTTTAATTCCACTCTTCTCCATCTCCATCTCCCTAACCATTACTCTCTATAGGTAGTTCTAATTAGGTACTAATATTACCATTACTCAACCGCCATGGTCTCCTAGATGGCGTTTTGTCTTTTTCCACTCTCCACCTCTCACCTAACAAAGTCTCTTTCTTTTTCTTCTTGAAGCTGCGGATTTTGAAGTAAAAGCTGAATTAGCGGAAGCATTGGGTTTGCTATTTGAAGAAAAAATGGGAGCGGTTTGTTCAGCTGGCATGGCTGAGGGCAATGCTGAGCTGCGAGGGAAGAATACTTTGGGGTTTTCTGGGAAGCTTAAGAAGGAAGATAGCTTTATCAACAAAAAGTCAGAAACTTTTTCAGATTCAAGGAGTAATAGTCGTGGTAAAAAGCAAAAGAAGCAGGTCGCTGATTTTTCCGGCGAACTCAAATCCTCCAGTCCCGCTCCAAAAGGGGCAAAACAGGTATTTTTCCAATCTGTACTGATCTTTCTATGTCTTAATGGGATGCAGTTAGTTTTCCATGGATTTAGAGAAATTACAAAATTTTGACTTTCGAAGTGGATTCACTTGTGTTGTTTCTGTTGTAGTTCGTAGATTTGACTTCATTATTTGATTTAGTGATTTTCCCTCAAATAAAGTATGTTGTTAATTCTAATTGTGGAGATACTATCTTTGTGTATATTTCCTTTTGGCAGTTCATCCACAGGGGCTCTTTTCTGGGAAGAGCTAGTGAGAAGGCCGTTGATGTTCTAGACTCACTTGGGAGTGGCATGCCAAAGTTAAACACCAACAGCGGGTTTGCCTCTGGAATGGCTTCTAGAGGCAAAAGAATATCTATATTGGCTTTTGAAGTAGCTAATACAATAACCAAAGGGTCAATTCTGTTTCAATCACTTTCTGAAGAGAACATTCAGTTCCTTAAAAAGGAGATTCTACAATCAAAAGGAGTTCAACAATTAGTTTCAACTGATATGACTGAGTTAATTAATCTTGCTGCGGCTGACAAAAGGTTTAGTGCATTCAAGGATCAGTGTTGTCTTCAGAGTTTTGAAGTTCTTTTTATTTTATTTATCTCTTGTTTTGGGGCAATTTATAGGGATGAGCTTTGTGGTTTCTCACGGGAAGTAGCAAGATTTGGAAATATGTGTAAAGATCCGCAGTGGCACAATCTAGATCGATATTTCTCAAGGTGCTATCACATGATTACACATTTATACTAATTGCCATGATTGAATTCTTAGAGTATTACAATTTACAAACATTTCTCATTAGGATTTTGAACAAAAATTTCAGATTAGACTTGGACCATGCCTTGGGTGATATGCAATCCAAGGTAGAGGCAGAAAAGACAATGCAGGAGATTACCAGTCTAGCTCAGCAGACTTCTGTAAGCCCATTGTCAATTTTTTTAATCTTTGCATGCCTCAACAAACTGATGGATGCACAAGTCATTCTGGTTATTCCATGTTTGCTGAATGATTTTAATTAATAGATCTTTGATCTTTACATAGTTTTGACTTTTGAGTTATTATGCTTGTATCTATATGTTGTTCATATAATTTTCATTTTATACTTCTGGTATTCTTTTGAGTTCTTTACTTGTTAAAATAAGGGTACCATTCCAGATTTTGGTGTAGTCCATCTTTGAATTACTGTTTTTATCCTTTTGTATGTAGGAATTGTACCATGAATTAAATGCTTATGACCGTTTTGAACAAGATTATCAGCAAAAGATTAAGGAAATGGAGTCCTTAAATCTTCCTTTAAAAGGTTAGAAAATTTATTATATGCTTTTCCCTAGAATGTCTAATGGTATTTGTTTTTCCAATGATAATCATTTTTTATCTTCAGTCGGATGTACGTAGTATATGCAAGACACATGCAAAGCGAAGTATGCAGAAATTAATTAATGATTGACAGCTCTATATGCCTTATAATTTCAGGTGAGGGTATCACGTTTTTTCAAAGTGAGCTAAAGCATCAAAGAAAGATTGTGAGGAGCTTGAAAAAGAAGTCTCTTTGGTCCAGAAACATGGAAGAGGTATGAATGAAGGGATAGTTCCTAATGTTGGACCTAATTGTATTTTTCGGTTCCTTTGTTGGAACGAAACCTTATTTAGTTGGCTAGAAGTAAATGTTCTATGTCTACGTTTATTTAAAGCAATGTAATTATTCTATGTGATTTGCTTATTGCAGATAGTTGAAAAGCTTGTTGATATCGTTACCTATATGCATCAAACTATTCATGAGTTCCTCGGAAACAACGGTATGACACGTGTCTTTTCTGAGAAAAAACCATATGTTGCTGCTAGCATAGAGGGCATCTACTTGTCCTTATTCAATAAGAATTCATCAGATTTTCCAACCTTAGGTTTTGAAGTCTAAATTTGCTCAATTTATCACGACCCTCTGCTATGCTTCAAAGAAAATTACTTGCATTCTGTCTGTATGACATGTTTGTTGGGAAGTCTGAACTCGTGTTTGTTTAGAATTTAAACTTACTTGAAATGAAAGATATCTATAGCATATTATTTACACATAATACATTTACTAAGGATGGAAACTCTGAAAATAGGTGCTTCCCAAGTTTTCTTTAAAATTTCTTGGCTCAAATTTCCACTTAGTTGCTCAGTTTTATCTTTCTAGCTTGAATCACATGAATGAGAGGGATTATTTATTGTAATTTTACAGCTGTCTTTCTTGTACATGATTTTTCTGCTTGGATTAGCATACTGTCTTAGAGCATTTGGGAAAACTCTTAAAACTACAAAAAGAATCCCTAAATCCTCGATTTTATATTAGTCATTTATCAAGACATATGAAAATCTTGTGTTTTCTATCTATCATGTCAATCTTATTGGTAGGTTGTAAGGGTGGTATGATGATTGATTGTAATATTAATGAAATTGTGAATTCATGGTAGGTACAGCTGCTGCCGATAACTATAGTAAAGGGTCTCAAAGACTGGGCGAAGCTGGTCTTGCACTGCACTATGCTAATATCATCAATCAGATAAATATGATTGTAAGTTTTTATCTTGCTAATTAAATTTGTAGTGACCTCACCTCAGTTTTTCTTTAAATAAAAAATTCTCTCTATCAGGCTTCTCGCCCAACAGCTCTTCCCCCAAATACAAGGGACACGTTATATCATGGTTTGCCTAATAATATCAAGAGTTCTCTTCCCTCTCGGTTGCAATCCATTGATGTCACAAAAGAGGTATGCCCTTCAAGTTGCAGATATATTCATTTCCTACCAGTCATTTTTTATGGTGTCACTTTCTCCGAGTTGGTCACTTCTGCTCATGAAGATTGAATTTTACATCGTTGTGCATTATCCTAAATAAAATGACAATTTTTTGTAGCTGCCGATCACTCAGATTAAAGCCGAAATGGATAAGACTCTTCAATGCCTTCTTCCATTTGCCACAAATACTATCAAGTAAGATATGCTTTCAACTCTTTTGGTTTCCCATGCTGGCCCTATTTTCATATATAAAATTGCATTAGAAGTCTATGCAATTGCTTTATGTAACATATTTTACTTTGGACAGAGCACATCAAGGTTTTGGATGGATCGGTGAATGGGCAAACACAAGGTTAGCTATATATAAACTTGTATATCTGTGGGATTATGATTGTGTTTACATGTGCTGTGTGAACTAATAACAGCTTGAATTTCATGAATTGATGATAATTCTTGTTCTGATTTGCAGTGGTAACGATTTTGGTGAGAGTACACCCGCTGAAAGTAGTAAGCTGATGCGCATCCAGACACTCTATTATGCTGATAAGCATAAAATCGATAATTACATCGTTGAATTGTTGGCATGGCTTCACCATCTGATAAGCTTTGTAAGATCCAGACAGAATACCCTGAAGCAAATGCCTATGCGATCTCCTCCAAAAGGGAGATTCCAGCCCAAGATGCTTGAGTTCCTTTCCCCAGACGGCAGTGGCAACAAGACGTTGGGACGTGAAGTCTCTGAAGAGGATAGGAGGTTGTTAGAGGAGGTGATTACAAGGAGGAGCCGTCCTGGAATTAGCAAAAGCATGGATTTTGATGCTCCAAAGAAAAGAGAATCAAGAAGAGATCGGTACATGGCCAAAAGCGCTAGCAGTTCGCCTGTCAAGGAGTTCTTGGGTACGGGTATGGGTACGAGACTCGGCTCAGAGCAACAAAACTACAACGTTTTGGATATCATGGATGGATTAGGATACCGAGACCTTTCATTCTGAATTCATTTCTTCTCTTCCTCTTGCTGGCGTTGCTAGTCCAGTTTCTTTCTTGCTATATAGCATTTCATCATTCATTTCTTCATCCTTAATTTATATGTATATATCATTATAAGTAACTAACCCCAGATCTTCTTAGTTCTCAAATTTGTTTTGTACAGCAAAATAGAAGTATAACTAGATTGTTCGACAATTCTTTGGTGGGTGAATGTATCGTCCTACAATTTATAGCAGCATATGAGAATGAGTAAAATGCATTTATGACTGAATTTTCTATAAAGGTCATTTATGACTCAATCTTCTATAAAGGATACTACTATACAGTGCAGAGACATTTTAGTTATTGAAGAAAAGCATTTCAAAGTTCTCTATAAATTATTTGTTTGGTTTGATAAAAAAATGAGAGGATAGAAAAAAGGTAAAAAAAGAATGAATGGAAAAAAATATTTTTTTGTTTGGATATTAAAAAAAAATAGAAAGAAAATAAAATTGTGCTTGCCAAAAGAATTCTCCCACAAAAATTTTTTCTTTTCATCACAAGTAAAAGAATAAGAGAAGGAAAAATATTTTTTTCATGTTTCCAATACTACTTGGTTATAGTCATTAATAATTATTAATATAAATTCAGTTTTAATAGTTTTAATAAATTATTATAATAAAAATTTACATTTAAATATTGTATGCATTAGATAAATAATTTAAATTAAATATATAAACTTATAATATTTTATAATATTTATAAAATACAATAAATAAAAATATTTATATTTTATTTTGTATTAAAAATTTATTTCACATATAATATAATACAAATAAATATATTAACATAATTTTTTCTTCGTGCAAATCGAACCTCTTCTATCTTTTTTTCTCTTTCTTTCCTATCATTTTTTTTTTCTTTCTTTCCTATCATCTATCTAGAAGTGACAAAAGTAGAGTTTAATTTGAATCACATCTAAAAATATCACATCCCTAATTCTATCCAACACGCAAATTATTAATAACTCACACAAATTATTAAATAAATATAACATTATTATATAATTTAATAATAATTTAAATTAAAACAAATTTTTATGTTAAAAATATTAATAATCTTCTCCTTAGTAACTAAGAATTTTTTGGTAATTCAACATCCACTTGTATTTGGTATGAAATCCTTAATTCAATATCCACTTAATAGTTAATAGTAACTAAAAAAATTTTACATTTAATAAAAAATCAACTCTACCTTCAAACAAATGTAGAGTTTAAAACCATGCTAGCAAAAATTTTAATTTTGAAAAATTTAAGACTAAATTAGAATTTGTTGTCCTTCAAGACAGGGATCAGATTGGAAGACGGGGGAGTGCCCAAGTTGTCGTAACCAGGCTTGGGAAGGACACCCAACTCGCATTCTTAATGGCGAGATCCATCCACTCCTCATATCCCCTTTACTGCCTGAAGGATCATGCTTTCTAAATTCCTGCTCTTGTCATCTTATAACACCCCAATTTCTTCTCCGTAACGCTTTCAAACGATGTGGGACGCACCTTGCTAACGAGTTACGAAGCCACCCCCCCTCTCTTCTTTTATTCTGCTTCATAAACCAGCATTTTCTCCTCCAAGCCCTGCCTATTCCCTTGCATTTTGCATCCTAAAATCCTATAAACAATTTCCTTATTACTCTAACACTTCATTTTTCTGGTTACTTGCACTCTCACCACTTCCTTTCGCCTTCTACTTAGCACTTCCATAGCTCTCTAAGTCAAATGTCAAGAATCCTGAGGCAGAACAAAGCATCTCCCTATTTGAGTTTAGCCACTTGGACCAACGGATATTAAGAATTAGGCTTCTTTGAGTCACCTCAAGCACCTTAAGTTTGGAAATCCCTCATGAAAATTTGAATTACAACCAGCTGTCTTCTCTATATAATTCACAAGTTATGCAACATATCCTACTGTTTATATCAATATGTCATGATTCATGATTATTGTACCTTCCATTTCATAGCTAATACCCATACACTTTATTTCGCCAAGCAAAAATCAGCCATATTCATAGCATAAGCGTTGCTAGCTACATAGCGATGGTATTTGTCATGGAGAAAGTCTAGGGACCAGCAGATTTTGTGGTTTTTAGCCATCAATTAGCCATCAATGATGTTTTTAATGGTGGGAGATTACATCTAATGGTGTAGAATCATTCAATTTCCTTTTGATAGTTAAGTGCTGACCAGAATTTAACAAAAGTGCTGGCCCCTAGCACTCCTCTTTGTCATGATAGGAAACTACAAAAAGCTTGAAATGCAAATTGGTACTAACATAATAAAATACCGTCTTTAGAATGGATTCATTGCTTTTTTGCGTCATCTTTAATTTGCTGTTATCTCAAAAAATATTGGAAGCGTGCGAGATGATTAATTGGGTGGTTGCTCAAACATTACTATCACTTGAATACCTAATACCTCATTGATCGATTCTTGAATACAAAATTACACGAGAACGTAGTGGCGATTTTATTTGGATTTCCATGATTATGCACTAAAACAAAGACTTAATTAGTATGCTACTATATAAGACTGACGAAAGCTTGTTGCGCATGATTTGCCTATTTGTTAATCTTGATATTATATTTTGCTAATTTATATTGACTGGGATTATGTTAAAATATGCTCCAATAAATAAAGTTACAAAATACTAGTGTGTCTCTTCTTCCTCTACTTGATATAAGTAATTAGTGAGGTAGTTTTGGGTAAAGTGTGTATATATATAAATTTGATAAATTAAGTTATTTTAAAACATTTAATATATTAGGAACATAGGTAGGGAAATTTTTGTCCTTGGCGAAAAGAGTGTGACGAATTGTACAAGACGAAAAGACGGTTTAAACGATTTTATTTGGTAATTAAAAGACGGTAATCTGCTAGCTAGTTATGATCTTATTAGAATTTTATATTAGAGATCAAGTAATTTTCAAGACAAATTGCATAATTGATCCAAAATGTTTTATACATAAGCAGGAAAAATATATGTAAACAGAACAATACACAATGGAGCTCCATCCTGTTTCTTTTGTTTTCTGCTATTTTTATCGAGAAGATTTTACTGAACAAAATAACATGAATAAGATAATATCAAACCAGATTAGGTACTACCTGCACATAACATGCCTACTTTCATCTAACTATAGTACTTATTGAGTTTGACCAACTAAGAGAAAGGGAAAAAATGAAAACATAAAGAAATGATAGCATTTTGCCGAAAAGATAATATATATGAACGCTAACAAAATGCCAAAGAAAAATGTGGCAGAGCTTTGCCACACGCAACAAATTGAGCCATCGCCTTGAAATAAAAATCATGCAGCAAATTCGAGTGTCTAACACATATCAGAATTCCCACTACCAAATGCCTGTCTTTGTCTGCACCCATGAAAATTATTGAGACCCCCTCAACTTCTATCTAGCTAGGTATAGTAGATATTTTATGTCAGCAAAATAAATCACCAAAATGATACTCTCAAATTTATATTATCAATGATAAAAATAACTTTGAATGTATGTATTAAAGCAAATTCTAAAAAAAAATTATAATTAACAAAAATGATCAGATATATTAATGAAATATTTTTATATTTAAAATTTGATGATTTTATGTTAGATATTTTTTGTATTTTTTTAATGAATGACTGAAATTAAAAAAAAAAGATGAAAAAGAAATATAGTGATAGAATTTTATTTTTTCATTCATATCTTAAATAATTATTTAAATATTTTTATAAAAATTTAAATTCATAAAGATATAAAAGTTGTCTAACCTTTCTAAAAAGAATAATATCTTTTATTTTTTAATCACGTTTTTATATCTTTTAGATTTTTTTTTTTAACAATACAAGCCTTCGAATACTATTTTATAATGAAATTATTATCCCGTTATTTAATAACAAAATAATACAGCGTTACGAAAACATAAAATCCTTATAAATGGTGAGTTGAAGCAGAACGTTACTTCCCTCCCTGTCTACCCGCCAGCTTTATTATTAATTTCTGCCTATAAATAATAATTATTCTCACAGCAGATTCCATTTCCAACGTTTCTTCACCGTCTTCCTAGGTTCCATTCTTATTCTTTTAGCTATTCACAAACACTAACTAATTGAACCTCCACATGGAGCATAATAAGCTCACATTAATAAATCCAATCTCAGTACTAATAACACTTTGTGTATTAGTATCAGGTAAGTAAATCACTCCATAAACCATGTTATTACCAAATTAAAATGAAATTGTTTACCATTTTATGTTAATGTGTGTGGGTGTGAACACAAATTTGCAGAGGGGAAAGCAACTACCTTCACACTACTCAACAAATGTGACTACACTGTGTGGCCGGGAATTCTCACTAACGCTGGTGTCGACCCTCTTCCGGTCACCGGCTTCGCCCTCCGAACTGGCGAGTCCAAAACCATCACGGCACCAACCACCTGGGGTGGCCGTTTCTGGGGCAGGACACTCTGCGCCCAAGACTCCGCCGGAAAATTCTCATGCGGCACTGGCGATTGCGGCTCCGGCAAACTAGAATGTGCTGGCAGCGGTGCCACGCCGCCGGCAACCCTGGCAGAGTTCACCCTCCATGGCGCCGGAGGACTAGATTTCTTTGACGTCAGCTTGGTCGACGGTTACAACCTCCCGATTACGGTGGTTCCGCAGGGTGGCTCCGGCGAAAACTGCACCGTCACGGGGTGCGTAGGAGACCTCAATGGCGATTGTCCATCGGAGCTGAGGGTTATGAGCGAGGATGGGAAACGTGGCGTGGCGTGTAAGAGCGCGTGCGATGCGTTCCGGTTGCCGCAGTATTGCTGCGACGGCGCGTACCGCTCACCGGACACTTGCAAGCCTTCGTCTTACTCGAAGGTGTTCAAGAGCGTGTGCCCACGCGCGTATAGCTACGCGTATGACGACAAGACGAGCACATTTACGTGCGCATCTGCCGATTACACCATTACGTTTTGTCCTTCCCCCGATACTAACCCCAGGTTAGATTTCAATATTTCGTTACATTGCCCCTCATTTTTTATTTTTCACGCTAACGGTTAAAAGGGTATTTTCGTCCTTCTATGAATATGAACGTTGGTGGCATTTAGGCTTGTGGGGATTTTTTCACTATTTGTCTTGATTGTGATTTGTGAACAATATTATAAAGAATGGACATAAAGTAGTAGATAGTATCCAAGTTGCAACAATAATAATAGAACTTGTAATTATTAAACAACAAACAATTACATCATATTCGGTGATTAGTAATTTAGTATAGTATCAGCGGTGGGTATGCTCTTACTTTTATAGACTTCATAATTACTGTCGACCAAAAACAAAAACCTTTTTCTTCTCTCACTTATTGCTATATCTAATTTTCTCATGGTATGGATTGTTGCACAATAGTATGGTGGGTACATGGTAATAGAGCTGTATGTGTGCCCGTGAAACATGCATCTCCAAATTTCAATCCTTGTTAGCCTAGTTAGTTTTAAATTCAGCATGTGGTCTCAGAAATAGGGAACCGTCTCTTGAATAAAATAAGTACTGTTTCTAGTATCGAATCTCCATACCATACAAGTTAGATTTTAGCACCGTATAGTAATACTAATATTCAAATGAACTTTTAAACCTCCGGTAAAATATTATTTTGGGTATCAACGTTTAAACTAAATTTTAATTCATTTCAAATGTTTTATTTTTATTTTAAAATTTTTTAAATAAATTTGATATTTTTCATTGTTAATTTTGATACAAATAATTATGAGAATGACGGACATAAATATTAACAGCGGTATTATTATTTCATATTTTATTCTATGTTAAAAAAAAAACATAACCAAAATATTTTTGTAACACTTCTTGTAGATCTTCTTCTTATATAAAAAAAAATCCAAATCCTACTTATCATTCATTAATGCTCTATAATCAAAAGAAAAACTTTTACATTGGTGAATCGATTTTATTTATATACTAAAATCAAACATTATGCTAATACCAATCGATTTTATTTATATACTAAAATCAAACATTGACATTTAATATGCTAATTGTTTGTGTCAAATTTAATTGTATAATAACATTGAATACCCTTAAGACTAAATAAAAAAATTAAAATTTTTTGAAATTAAAATAACACGGCTGAAACATTAAATACCAAATTAGAACAATCAGAATAATACTTTACACTTACACACATCTTAAGGTAAGCTCTCAATTTTACTCACCATTAGTCTACTTGTTCGAATAGTGTTTAATTATCCTTATTTTGATGAATGTGATTTTGCAGTAGTAAGAAATCGTGGGAGGGACAAAACTCGAACTCAGATAGTAACGAATCTTCTTCGTCATCATCTTCATCTTCGTCTTCTACTCCAACATCACCACAGGTGAGCAAGGGAGGAATGGTGTACGTAGGTGCACTAGACCAAAGTGAAATACCATGGTCAGCGTGCACTCGTGCTAGGGAATCCCAATCCATTGCAACCTTCATCGTCATTATGGCAAGTTGGCGCTTGTGGCAACTGCTCTTTTAGTTTTACACTTTTACCCCCCCCCCCCCACCCCCCACCCCACACATCTTATTGATGTTAATTCCTTGGGCATCTTTCACGGAGCCAGGCCCATGTGAGCCATGTCTTCTTTTTTAATTTTGTATGGTAGGGCCCTACTCATTAGAAAGTAGAAACATTCATTTTTAGTTCATCCGGCCTGTATGGGTCACGTGACGTGAGTTCAGTAGGGCCCGTACATGGACATGGTGACAAGCATGTGAGTCATCTGAAGGGAAAGCAGAAAGCAGAAAGCAGAAAGCTCTCGCAAAAAGAAGAGGGATACGTAGGTATATACTATAGAATTCTTTGTTTGTGGGCGATGATGAGATTCATTTATTGGTTCGGGAATGTTAGACCATGTTTCATGATCAAAAACTGCTAAATGAACTCCTACTTAGCTACCTAAAGTAGAGTATATCAGTCTTTATTTGAGTATAGTGTTCATTAAATGTAGTGTTGGGGCGTAAAGATAAGGGGCTTTTTGTTTCGATGCATCTATCTAATATCTGTTGGTCCTGGGACCGCTATAATTGAAATTAATTAACATCCGATCCATAAATATATATAAGTGGTGTGAATGTGATGGAGCACCGGAGTTTTTTATGATGGTTTGGCAGTAAGCTAAAAGTGGGTGTAATCCTCCAATCCTCACCAACCAAGCGTTTGTTACCAGCTATCTCTCTTCCACTACTGATCTGCTGGATCTTCCCCTATCTTAATATCTTATCCCCCATTCTAATTTCAATCAAATATGTACCTTTATTCCTTTTTCCCCTCAAAATTTAATTTTATATGATATTAATTTATATTTTTGTATCCAATCTCACTAGAAAACCGCCAATGAGTAATAGCTCAAATGGCATAATCTCCCCGTATTCATCTAAGAGGTTACGAGTCTTCATATCTTTGGTAAAAAAAAAAAATCTCACTAGAAAATAGCCTATTCAGAACCAACTAGTTAAAAAATAAGTCCATCACAAAAAAAAAAAAAAAATCTTCCACTATTCTAATTTTTTAAAATTTAAAATTAAAAATAAAACTATTTTTTAACTAATTTTGTCTTTAAATTGACTACACCTAGTTAGTTCTCTAGACTTTTTTTTTTTGCATATCCTGATTTAATTATTAGTTAAGATCGACTCCAAAGGATCAAATAAAATTAAAGGGTGTGCGTTAGAGGGAAAATTTGACTTTAGCCATGCCAATGATGACTTAATTTTATTTAGGAGTGGTTGAAGTTTACATATCATATATCCAATCTACTCACTACCATGCGCGTCCTATGGTTGAGTCTTGAGTGGCACTTACCCTATCACAGGTGGATACACCTCATCACTAAGTATTAAAGTCAAAATGTTAAATATTGAATTGACGCTTATTTGTGGATGATATCATTATTTTAGGGGGCAACTGAAATAGACGCTATGCTATGCTAGCTAGCTAGGAAGCATAATTAATATTTGATCCCTTCATTATGCCTTTCAGATCAGATCAGATAGTGTGTGTTTTTTTTTTTTTTTTTGGGTTGTCTAGATCAGATAGTGTTTGTGTAGTGTGAAGTGTAAACAATTAAATCCTACTAGCATAAACTATATGTCTTTCTCCAATGGCAGCTTTAATTTCGTCATACTTATGGGTGGTGGTCCTGGTCCTGGTCGCGTACTCATTTATGCTTACCACTATCTCGACAATTTGCACGCCTCAGTGACCCTCACACTACACTTACCCTATATATTGTGCTTGTCATCTTCTCAAAGCGTTTTATGACTTTATCACAAAGAAAGCTTATTAGTTATATAAAACATAAATTTTGTCAGAAGTGGGATTTGAACCCACGCCCTCACATGAGGACCAGAACTTGAGTCTGGCGCCTTAGACCACTCGGCCATCCTGACTTATGCCTAGTTATTTTGATTTAACCTGATTACATAGTAATTATAACTGACATGCCTGATCTGCTTAACATATAAATAATTAAACATTGAACTTAATTTTAATGTATCAACAAATAAAATATTTAGTACTTTACCGCGATCAAGGGGAGAAAAAAATATTCCGCAAGAGACCTAAGCATCACGGGTTTTAATGAGCGACATTATTCTACCTTTCTTTGCTATATCTTTGAGAGACTTTGTTCCAATATAAGGATGGATAAATACCCACAACGGGGTGTGTCAGTAGATCTATTGCCCCAACGTGATGCCATCGGACACCATGGAATAAATAAAAAAGGGATAAAGGATGTTTGCTGAATTAAACTCCATTTTGGTCTCTAAGATGGGTGAGTTGCACTGATTTGGTCTTTGACTTTTTAATTGCTACAATTTAGTCCTCCAAATTAAAAAAAGTACACCAATGTAGTTCTTTGTGTATCTTCCATCGCTGAAATTCAATGCCGTTAGTGACGTAGCCCAAACCTTGTCACGCTAGACATATTAAAACGACGTGGTATTTATTTTGACGCTAAAGAAAGCACTTAATGACGTCATTTGAAGATTTAAACAATACTAATATGGTATACTTCTCCTTTTTCATATTGTTCAAACACTGAAATGATATCATTTAGTGCTATCATTATTGAGAAAGGACTATATTGATGCACTTCTTTTAATTTGAAAGACCAAATTGTAACAATTAAAAAGTCAGAACCCAGATCAATAAACTCACCAATCTCAAGGATCAAAGTAGGGCTTAACTCGATGTTTGCTGGTCATTGTAAATAAGCCATGATGCAGTTTTCCACATAAAAATACAGCGTAATTTTCTTCAACCGTGTACTAAAATGCTAAGCGAAATTCCATGGGATAAAGTGACTACAGTAACTTACGACTAATGTTTCTCTCTATTAGACTTTCTTATGGAAGCAAAAATCATTCTGAAAGGGGCTTCTCAAATTGCTAAAGACCAAGTAACAAAGAAAAGGGGAACTTAAGTCAGTACGGAAATGTCCGCCTTAAAATCTACAACTCGTCCTTCACATCAGCATCAGCAGATGCACCGTCCTTTGCCTCACTCTCGGCCTCAACTTCTTCAGCTTCTTCCTCCTCTTCCACAGTTGCTTCAGGACTAATATCCAAGCTGGACTTCACTGAGTCATAAATGCGAGATGCAAAATCCTTGGGGTCATTTAGCAGGAAACCACTTTCAAAGAGAGCAGTTTGATACATCAGCTGTGCTGTTTGCTTCACACTCTCATCCTGAAGAACAAACCAAATTGGGTCAAAAACTCAAAATAAACCTTAATTCAGTCTGCTCGGGTTACAATAAAACCATGAAAAGGGGAAAATAATTTTTCTTTCTATCTGTCTTTTGGGCTACAGGAATCCTTTGCCAGAGGGGAGGTTGTTCTATTTTAAGGTCATGCATATCACTGTTGGCATATACTCCGTGATGAAAGGGTGCAAGCATTATTCCAAATATAGAAACAACTAAAAGCAGCAGTTAGGCATGGAACCAATGATTCAGACAAGGTTTGCAGAGAACGGTATCACTTCGAGAGCATTCATAAGAATCAAATCAATCAATGGAAGGGACTTAATTCTAGCATGCAAAAAACCAAATTTGGAAAAAGGAAAAAGGAAAAAGAAAAGAAGGCTTGTTTTAATGATATTATTATCACCTCAATTTTTATTAGCACAACAAAGTAAAGGCAAAAGCTAATAGAAAGTATTCAAGTCAAGAATGTACCTCAGGGTTCTTTACTACACGCTCCCTGAGCTCCTTGATAATAGGGTGCCTAGGATTGATTTCAAGAACCCTCTTGCCACGCATGTATGCTTGCTTGCTAGCATCTGATAAAGTTTGTGCCTGCATTATTCTCTCCATGTTAGCACTCCAACCAAATTTCGAAGTCACCACCACACAAGGAGTGTTATCCAAACGGTTGGATATCTTCACATCATCAACATTTTCACTGGAAAGTGCACTTTTCCACCACTTTGTGAGATCCTTGAAGGATTCCTTTAGTTCCTTGGCTTTGGCGTCCTTTCCAATTTTCAGACCTTCCTTGGACACATTTTGGAATTTTTTGTCTTCATAATCCATAAGATATTGCATCAAGTATTCATCAACTGGATCAGTGAAGTAAATAACCTGCACCAGTTTAAAATACAAACATTTAGAAGATACATCTTAGCTCCCACTGGAGAAAGTTTATGGAGTGTAAGAAACAGAAAACAAGTATATTCAGCGAGAAAATCATACCTCGTAATTTTTCTTCCTAAGCCGCTCAAGGAAAGGAGATTTTTCCAGTTGTTCTTTGTTAGTTCCAGTTATGTAGAAGATATCCTTTTGTCCAGATTTCATTCTGGAGATGTACTGATCAAGAGACGTCAATTTACCTTCAGACTTTGAGCTGTAAGTAATCAGGTATACAATATTTTGTCAACTAATGAAAGGAGGGAAATAACACTGCAGCAAATAAATAAAAAAATGCAAGGAATCAAGTAACATACGTCTCAACTCTCAGCAGTTTTGCCAGACGGTTTCTGTTAGTAGCATCTTCAATGATGCCAAGTTTGATGGACTTTCCAAACTCATTCCAGAACTTAGCATATTGACCTCTTTTCTCATCATTGTCAGATGATACCTCTTCTGCATAAAGTTGGAGGAAGCAGAGTCAAATTTAAGGGCTTATGGGTTCAAGTATACCGCTTAGAAATACAATGGAAAACATAATATATGAAAGACAAAATTTATGCATGACGCAACATGCTGAAAGCATGGAGGATCTGAACCACCATTGCATGAAACACATGGAGACCAACTAAGTATTGGCACTCCAAGCACACAACGCCAATATATTTAGTAAAACCTACCTTTCTTATCTTTGTCAGTGGACTCATCTGGATCCTCATCAGCAATCCTACGGATCATATCAAGGGCTTTCCTGATAAGTTTCTTCTTGATTGTCCTCAGGCTACTGTGTTGTTGAAGCATTTCACGGGAGACATTAAGTGGCAACGTGTCAGAATCAACAAGGCCCTGTTCTCAATGTCAAAAGGACATCTCAGAAAAAAAATATTCTGATCGCGTTAAAACAAACTAAATTGCAATAACAGCATAACCTGGTTACCTTCAAGAAGCTGAGGTATTTAGGCAACAGTTCATCAAATTCATCTGAAATAAATACTCGTCTAACATACAACTTCAGATTGGATTTGTTAGAGTTGTAATAACTCTCATATAAATCATGAGGGGCTTTAGGTGGCACAAAAAGCACTGCCTTGAACTCAACATCGCCTTCAGCATTGAAGTGACTCCATGCTAAAGGTTTCTCATCACCGAAATCCTGCAGGAAATATGAACAGTTAAACCCACAACTATGAACATTAACAAGTTAATGTTCAGGATGAATTGAACGTCTAGGGAATGCCCTCACAATGTCCAGTGAATAATTAAGATGGAAACATTACCTTGGCAAGAGTATGGTAGAATTTGGTGTACTCTTCTTCTGAAACCTCCTTTGGATTTCGCAGCCATATAGCTTTCACATCATTTAGAAGTTCCCATTCATAAGTCGTTTCCTTCACTGTCTTTGTCTTGGGCTTCTCTTCGTCATCTTCACTTTTCTCAGCATCATCATCTTTATTTTCTTCCTCAGAGCTGCTTTCAGCTGATCAAAGAGTAAACTAAGGTATGAGAGATAGCAAAATTTGTGATAGTATTATACAATGGAGAAAAGTTAACGATGAAAAAACAAATCAGTATCTTGCAATGTTACAAATGGTAAACACATACATGATTCATCATCTTCATCAGCAGGGACCTCCACATCAACCTCTTTGCTTGCCCAGAGATAAATAGGGAAGTTAATAAATTCAGAGTATTTTTTTACCAATTCCTGTGTCAATCAATAGGTAGTGAATTAGATTCCACAATGCACTATGAATGAATTCCAAGCAACACAAAATGAAGCAACAAAAGAACACCAAAAAATTGTATATATGTTAATACAAGATAAAGATGAAACACTTAGTAGGAAAATAAAGAGGCGCCCACTTAAAAGTTTGGCAACAGCTCTGAATAAAAAAGGTACAGTACTTGTAACCATGAAACAAAAACTGCCCTGAGAATACACCTCTATACACATCTATAATCGTTAGCAAAGAAAATACGCAGTATATGCTTCCTGTAAGTGTGCAGTACACACTTGCAATTTAGATTAATATAACAAAAGCCCATGGTGCAGTCCTAAGCAGTATAGTTTCATGTTGTTAATTCTATTATAAAACAAGAATTTTTTTATTTTTCATGCTTGGTCTGTGTAAAAGAATTTTACACAAACAACTAACAGTGTATTGTCATATTAGCAAAAAATTTTTAATTTCCAAATCTGCTACTTAAAAAATAATCTAAATGCATGAATCTAATTAGATAAATGTCAGGATATCAAAATTAAACTCTACAAAACAATACTAAAAGTTAGGTTCATACCTTAAGCTTATGCTCCTCCAAGTACTCCCCAGCTTCATCTCTGAGGTGTAGCCTAATCTCAGTACCACGTCCCAGTGGTTCATTCCATGTATCTTCAGAAATCGCAAATGCTCCATCAGCTTTAGATTCCCACACATGCCTGGGTTTTTAAGAAGAAAAAGGAAGGTAAGATTCCATGGACAACAGTCTAACAAACTATCAATAAAAAAGCAATATCAGGTGTGAAAATTAGACATACTGTTTATCGTCATTATGTTTGCTAATTACTTCAACATAGTCAGCCACAAGGTACACAGAGTAGAAACCAACTCCAAACTGCCCAATAAGATTGAGATCACCACTTGATTGCATTTTCTCAAGAAACGCTGCATGTATGGATAGTTTTCAGTTAATGTATTTGCTCCTTAGAAATGGGAATTCTGTCAGTTAAGGCCATAAGCCATAAGCTATATCATATATACCTGAGGTTCCAGATTTTGCTATGGTCCCCAAATTCTTTATTAAATCCTCCTTTGTCATACCAATACCCCTGTCTCGGATGGAAAGGATTTTCTTCTCCTTGTCCAACTTAATCTGTCATTTCACCACAAGCAGTAAAATGTCTAAGTAACAAACATATAAATAAACCATGTAAACGACAGTTGTGCTAATATATTCATTACTTAGACATAATGTCAAACATTTGTAGTGCTAACCTGGATTTCGAGCTTGGCAGTATCACCTTCCCCCAGAATCTCCTTATCGGTGAGAGAGAGAAACCTAATCTTGTCCAGCGCCTAAAATAATACGACGGGGAGCTTTCATCATCAACAGAAAATTGAAGTCTAAGATTATCGAAACGCATTGCATAAGAGGAAATGTGCTTACGTCAGAAGCATTAGAGATCAACTCCCTGAGGAAAATATCCTTGTTGCTGTAGAGAGAGTTGATGAGAATATCCATAAGCCGAGAAACTTCGGCCTGGAACTCAAACTTCTGCGCGTTGTTGCGAAGAGATCTCTTCGAGATCGACTCCGCCTCCCTAAGAATCACACAAACACACATTTTCAATCACCAAATAATGGGTTAACCAAAAACAAAAGCAAAAATAATATTAACAGAATTGAAGAAAACAAAATTATAATATGAAGCACCTCTTGGCGACATCTGAATCTGTGGAAAGACCGTTAGGAACGGCACCGATCTTGTCCTCAACCTTAGGTGGATCTACAAGCTCGTCAGAATCAGCTTCGGCATTTGCCTGAAGCTTGCGACCTATCCAAACATCGTAAATCAGATTCAAATTTAGAAATGCTAAGAAGTAGAAGAGCTAGCTAGCTGGTACGGAACGATTAGCAACAACAGAGAGCAGAAAAGAAGAAGATGAAGAAGTGCAATGAATGAAGATGGCTCGCCTTGATCTGCAAATAGGAGGAGGAGAGAAAGGAGAAGAAGAGCGGAAGGGAGCGTCCACTTCCTCATCGTAGTAGCTAGCTTTGTTTCTAGTACCTTCTTCGGCTTTGCACACTTCTACCAGTGCAGTCACTCTTCTCAGGTTCGTTATATACTTGGGTTTTGCATTGCTACCGTGATCGTTACGAGGACTTGTGACACGAGGCTCTGACTCGCTCCATTTTGCCACCGTGGATGATCTGACGGTTGAAGATGTGGTCTCGAAACGTGGCTTGGTTTTATTGGCTTATTCTGTTTCCCTTGACGTGGAGAACGTCAATGTTGTGGACGACCCTACGGAACGACTTGTAATTCCAAGTCTACGATCAATTTGATTGGCAATGCCACTGCCTCTTGTGAAACGTGGCACCAAGTTATTGGTTCGAGGTTCCAGTTTTTCTGTATACGTGGCAATTTCTGGTGGCCTTAGATCTGCATGGATTTCACTAACATTATTTTTCTCCATTATTTTAACTAGTGTAATAATTCGTATCATGTATAAAAAAATTTATGTATATATAATTATAAATTAATTGAAACAAATTTAAAAATAACGGTTGATAACTATAAACATAGAGAATATTTTGGAAAGTGAATAAAAGATATATAATAATAATTTAATATAATTAAAAGTTATAATTAATAATATTATATATACGTATGGTTGTTAAATGTTTATATATAATGGGAAGTAATTAATTTATGTAGTTAAAAGAAAGTTTTTAAATGATAATAAAAAATAAATTTGTTTATGTATATATATTTTTATAATGTTCTAAACCAATATGTGAATTGAATAATAAGAAATAAATGGTTAATCTGATATAATTTTATTAATGATATAATTCAGCAATAAAATAAGATATAAATTTAAGATATATTTTAGAAGATTTTTTTGTACACAATATTTATTGTTGTTGAAGTAGATATATATGTGTTATTTTGAATCAATACTCTTAAATCTATCTTAAATTTAACCTTTGATAAAATAATATATAGTTATTCGTGTGTAAAAATTGGTTTGGGTAAATACAACCTAATTGTGTTGAGAGTCTGTCTTTATGACTTGTTAATGGTCATTGCAAATGAGATGAGCAATGAAAATTGCCTTCTTTGGAATCTGAAAGATAACGTTGGATTATTAGGAATCATGTTCATGCGAAGTATTAGAACAACATCTTCTACTTTATCCCCAGTCAAAATAACACACTATATTACATGATTACCTAATCTCCTTACCTGTAATCTTGTACCATTGCAAAATCCATTAAATTAGTCAATATTTTTTAGTAACATAACAGGAACACCTACTTTTAATATAAGTTCATGAGGTGATAACTCTAAGCAGTTAATGGCATTTAGTACGTTAAGAGTAAATGTATTAAGTTCTGACTCCATGCTACCTTTTTCAACGCACATGGAGTCAGAACTCAAATAAACTTTCTCGTCGGATTCAATATACTTTATTATATAATTATTTACCCCGTGCACAATATCTAGTGTAAGAGCAAGAATGGTTCTCTCCTTAAAAAAAAGTTGATTGTTGTAAATTAATAAGTATACCAGGATATACAAATTTAATGATATTGTCAAAGCCATCAGCACTGTCCTTGATTAGAATCTCTTCTGGAATATTGACTTCAAACTCACCATCAATTGAATCTCCTTCAAGACCATCACCAATTCTAAGAAATCATTAAGCAAATTGTTTGATTTTAATAGACTCAGATTCAGGCACACCAACGCATATTCTGAGAAAGAGTAATTACTTTGTACGATGACCACAGATAAGATGAGTTAACTATAGCTTGTACAATATCTTTTCTAGATCCCATATTTATAACAGGTATAATCTGTCTAAAGTCACCTCCAAGTACGACTACCTTACCAGCAAAGGGTAAGTCTTCATTGTATGATGATGAAGATCTAAGTATGTCTTTGAAAGACTTGTCGAGTACTTCATAACAAATCTTATTTAGCATTGGAGCCTCATTCCATATAATAAGCTTTGCTTTGCAAATCAACTTAGCAAGTGGAGACCCTTGTTTTATACTACATATAGAATCTTCATTAAATTCCAAAAGTATCTTAAACCTAGAATGAGCTGTATGGCCTTTTAGAAGCAAAAGAGATGCAATTCCACTTGAGGCAATATTAAGAACAATTCTCCTTTGACTCGAATAGCTACAGAAAGTGCCCTATATAGAAATGTCTTACCTGTTCCACCATAATCATATATGAAGAAAAAACCACCAAGGTTATTATTCATGGCTTCGATTATTCTATGAAAAGCATTTTATTGTTCACAGTTCATTTGGGACAACATAACTTCTAATTAGTTCCTTAGGGCAACAATATCAAAGGTTAGCTCGTCAGCTATTATCCGATCATCCAAGCCATCAATGATATCTAAATCAGGGAGAGGAATGCCATTAAACTCCCTAAGTGACCTACCATTAGCTTGCAACATCATCACAACCTTTGAAAGAGTCATATTCAATAGTTGATCATCACTAAGTTGAATATCTAAAATGAAGATAAAAAAAAGTTGTTAAGCAATTAATGAGGTATTTTAAGATAAAAAATATTATTTAATCTTATAAGCAAAATTGATTTAACATGTTGAATGATATACCTGGATTAAGTGTTGAAATTCTATATGAATATAATAAATCTTCAGATAATTGTTGGTAGCACTGCTGTCATACCAATTCAGGTCTAGATATGTTATTAGAAATCAACAACACAACAAACAGATTTCGTAAGTAGTTTCCAGATGCCCAAGTGCTTGCTTCTAGAATTGCATAAACAAATTTCTTGTCATCTTCTAGGAATTCCAAAGCATAACATGTTTTCTTGAATGAGTTGTATACCACACCATCCACAGTATGTAAATCAGTAAATCCCATGCATCCTCTTTGTATGTTTAACAATATTTTCATGTAATAATCCTCACCGTTACCACGTGGAACATGAGTCAGCCGTCTAATAGAAAAGTCTTGTTTGCGAGGAAACCACATGCATGAATCATCTTTCCATACAAATTTTGTAGAAAACTTGTTGTATGTTAAAGATCTAGCAAAAGGATACTCACGATTAGCCAACATCCAAACAGCTAACTTAGTAACCTTACCATTTACACATTGAATAACATTAGCAATGTTCTCATGGTCATTGAAAACAACTGGTTGCTCGTCAGGTAGGTGGAATGGTAGACGAATCACTGCAGGTTCTTTAAGCTGAATCTCATAACCAAATATCCTCCAAGCTACCTCACATGCAGAAATGTAACGACAATCATAGTAGTTACGTATCTCATCTACAACTTGTTGAGGAGACTGATCACCAGATGTTTGGTAAAATGAGGCAGTAACCCTATCATTACTCTTGTGGACATACTTGAATAAATATTTAATAGAAGAAGTCTGATATGTTGCTCCACATTAATGTGACAACCATACTTTTAGAGTAGATCAGGATTGTATGGTACAATATAAGAATTATCCAGAACTGCATTCTTCTTAGTTATTGTATGACCATTATCCACCCTTTTAAACTTTGGGAAACCACTCTCGTCAATAATACTTCTATTCCTAAATGGCTTTGGAAAAAAACTTAGAGCACATTCCATTTAGCATGCATGGACTACTAATGTTGTGCCGCCCACACGGACCATGAACCATGAACTTCTTAATAGCTGCATAAAGTCTAGGCATGTTAGTCTTATAAGGAATTTTAGCTGATATCACGCAGTCAATATCATTGGGTGATTTAGGCTTATATTGTGGTTGCATGAACAACAGAATGTGAGCATGTGGTAAACCTTGTTTTTGAAATTCAACTGTGCACACATCTGTATAAATAATTGACATCAAAATATGAACAAAAAAGTATAAGAATAATATATATATATATATATATATATATATATATATATATATATATATATATATATAACTTACATGCAGAAATATTGCCAAAGAACCTCCGATTCTTGAAATCCGATATCAACTCATCTAACTTGTAACACCCTAATTAGCCTAAGCTTTACCTCGCGTCGTAAAGCAAATGTTAATCAAAGGTTACGACAGTTCTAAACTCATACATATAATATATAGAAGAAAATAATATAATCTAGAAGTCCGATGAAGGATATAGCTCAAAAACAGGATTTGAAAAGCGCAAAACGTACTAACGGAGCTATTAACTTAAAGCGCAAGATATAGATAAGATATAGCAAAAGACAATAGTATAATATCATAGGAATCTAGCCACGGCTCGTAGAGTTTAAGCCGGCTAGCCATATATACAAACAAAACAAAACCTGAAGTTTAGAATAGCTTATACAAGTTTTGTTCTCTCAATACATGCATCTAGGCTAAAGTAAAATACAAAAGTGAGAGATGTATAACAAAATAACTAAAAGACATCCAAAATAGATAAGGATCCTCCGCTTTTATCACCATCCAAAGCAACTCACCGAGGTGGATTGCGACCTGCATATGAAAAACACAACAGAAATATGGTATGAGAACCGGGGGTTCTCAGTATGGTAACAGTGCCCAGTTATGTAGAACATAAGACCCTAGGATGCCAAAGGTAATCTTAGACTTCATATCCATCACAAGATTTCAATTTATATATATATATATATATATATATATATATATATATATATATATATATAAACATAAATAAACAAGGTACTCTATCGTAGGGAATTTCTATTCTAACCAACACCGCTGTCCCACAGCCTTCACCAACCTATCCTCCATACGATCCCATCGTCACCACCTTCTGAACCTCCTCAATCTCAGTAGAAATTACAATTAATTACAATGCAAGTAAAACACAAGTAGAAGCATATAAGGTAAGTAATTCAAGTAAGCAAATAGGCATGTTATGCAAATAGGCAAACCATTACAAGTAATCAAAGCATACAAACAGATAGAAGATGCACATGATGAATGCCTGCCCTATTAGCTGTGATATCACATTGTCGGTTCAACTACCAACCCGACATATCTCCATGGAGATGTTTCCCTTCGAAATCATCATTGGGAACCCCTGAGATATAGTGCTCGGATCACTGTCCAGGGTTTTGTGCCTGCACACTCTATTAATCCGAAGGGATGCGAGCGGGATACTCTTGCCAAGATCTCACATCTCAACGCAAGCGGGACGAACCACTGCTCTTATGCTACCGCCGCTACCTCGACAGGCGGGATCCAACTGCCGTCCCTGCCGGGCACATAACGTCTCATAATCTCAATTTAAAATAGTAGTTCAGTGATTTTTCATAAAACATTTTCAATACAACAATGATTTATCATTGCACATTCGAGTCCTCGACTCATCTCAACCACTGTCACATCAACATTTCCATTTCCGAGTCCTCGACTCATCACAACTACTGTCAATTCACATTTCGATTTCGAACTCAACAGTTCATCAGTTTTCAGTTCACATATCAGTCTACCTTCACACGCCATCAAACCATCCTTAGTACACCCGAAACCTAAGCCTCCGTTTGCTAATTTTTCATAATAATCATCAACTAAAACCCTTAGGTTATTTTCCATGTTCTCATGCCCAAAATTAAGCCAAAAAGCCTTAAAATGGTGTCACAAAAGCTTACAATCTTGTTGGGAAGGTGAAATAGTTGAAAACAAAGTTTAAATTTGAGAAACAAGGAGTGTGCGTACGCACAAGAGTGTGCGCGCGCATAAGAGTGTGTATACGCACAGGTACCAAATTTTACAAGGTCTGTTCACTCGCACAGGGTGTGCTAGCGCCTTCAACAGACTCCCCTTCCCAACTTGTACGTGCGCACAGGGCTGTGCACGCGCACAGGTTGTAAATTCTCATTGGTGTGTGCGCGCACAAGCTGTGCTAGCACTGCAACCAGAAAGCCCTTCCCTGCCTGTGCATATGCACAGGTCTGTGCGTGCGCACATGTTTAAAATTTTGCAGGGTTGTGCGTGAGCACATACCAGAAATCATAAAATTCTGTAACTTTGCAGAATTTCAGATATCAACACCAGTTTTTGAATGATCATAACTTCCTCTACAAAAATCCAAATTTTGCAAACTTTAAATCGATTTGAAGAGTTTTCAATAAGTTTTAAGTCTAAAGAAATTTCAACCAATTTCGAGGACTGAGACATAAGTTATGATAAGACAAAGTTCACCAAAATTCCATTTTTTACCAAAAGTGCACAAATACTCAATTTTTCCAAATTCTCAAGATACATCCAACTAACTCAATACCAAACTTTTATTTACAGCTTAATCTACCCTCTTGGGTCATAATTCACCATTCATATTAATTTTTCCATCACATTTCCTCATTCTCAACCTCAATTATCACATATACAACATATCAAACAATTTTCCACCAACACATTCACCAATCCTCATTTCATCAATATCAATCTTCATCATTAACTCATTCATGCTCCATATTAATAATAAAAATGCACATTCATATAGTTCATCATACATCAAATCCCAACATCATTATTTAACAACATCAACAACCATATCAATTCAACCTTATCCTATAGGTCACTAGTCTAAGTGTCCATGAATATTATATACTACATAGAGGAAACCGAAATCATACCTTGGCTGATTTCCAATATGCCCTCAACCCAAATTTGAGCACAAGCTAGGCTTCCAACCACAAGCAAGCCTCCAATATAACTCCAACAAGCACCAACAAGCTCCAAACTCACAATAATCAAACTATATACACATAAATCATGACAAATCAACCTAGGGCTCATTATAATTGAAATTTCACAAGGGTTCAAGACCTCTTACCTTTTTCAACAGCTTTGAAAGCCAAAATCCAATGATAAGCAATGATTAGAGTGAACCTAAACACCCAAAAATCATAAAACCTCACTTAATCAAAAGCCCTAAAACTCGAAATTTTGAAGAGAAGAACTGAGAGGATTTCGAGCTTTTCTTACTAGTTTCTTAGGTGGGTTTTGTAGAGCTCCTCGCAAGAAACGCGTGGCCACAAACGGTGCGGCGATCAGAGCTCTATAGCTCAAGATACGAGCTTGTGAAGTTGAGAGTGAATAGTATTTTCTTCTTCCTCTTCACTCTTTTCTTTTCTGTTGAGTGTGTGTGTTTAAGTGAGTGTTGTGCTGAAATTGGGCTCACTTAAGTGTTTATATATGTTGGGTTTGGGCCCAACTTGGGCCCAGTCCAACTCGTTAGCGTTTTTAGCCCGTTTGGGTCAAACTTTTAAAATTAATGCCCGGTTTTCGACTTCTATTATTTTTCTAAGGTTTTTAACCTTTTTCCATGGTTCTGAAAATCGAACCGGACCGGCCAGTTCAACCGGAATAATCGGGAACCGGTTACCTAACCGGTCCGGGTAAGGTCAGAAACCATCTGGCAAAAAACCGGTCAAACCGGTGGTTAACCGGTGAACCGGGAAAACCGTCCAGTTTTTTAGCGGTTTTTGGTTTGAAAGAAAAAATGCTAAACGGCGTCGTTGTCTCTTTAAAAAAAAAATTCATAAAAAGAAACCCGATCCCCAACGCACCCAACCCCATTCCTCTCTTCTCCTCACCTCTCTGAAACTGAACTGCAAATTTTAAATTGAAAGCACAAAGATCCCTAGCCCTCCAGCCACCGCAGCCACTGCGCCCCGCAGCCCCCAGATCCGCGCAACCACGCTTTATTGTCATCAACGAACTCATCTCCGCTGGGTAGAGGCGTCACGTTCGGAAGCTCCGTCGCCGTCGCAGGAGCTATGTCGCCGTTGTAGGAAGCTCCGTCTCCGTCCTAGGAAGCTGTGTCGCCGTCGTGTGGAAGCTCTGTGGCCGTCGTCTCCTCTGTTCGAGCGCGCTCTCTCTCTTTTCGCCGGTGTCTCTGTCTCCTTGGTCGTCGTTGTCTCTCCCTTTCCTCCTCGCCGCTGGTAAGCACTGTGGCTTGGATTTTGATAATATTGTGTTCGCTGGTGTCGCCTCCTCCTCCTCATCTCCTCTGTTTGCTGGCTTTACTGTTAATAATTGAGTTGCTGATTTAGGATTTGTCATTCTGAGTTACTGATTTTGTTAATTTGTGCTTATTTTGTTAAATTTTCTGGAAAGAATTTGTTGTTGATCCTCAGATATTGTGTTACTGATTTTGTGAATTTGTTATTTTATTCTGAGTTGCCAGTGTTTATGAAATTGGAGTTGATTATAATGATCCTCAGATTTTGAATTGCTCTTCTGTTGAATTTGGAGTCTGGTTTCTGGACAGAACTTTTGTTGCTGTTGCATTATTTTTTGGTTGATTGTAACCATTGTGAGTTGCTGTTTTTGTTTTTTTATTTTATTTTTGTTGATTATAATTATTCTGAGTTGTTTATTAGAATGATTTTGGAATAATTTGATATTTTTTGGATTAAGTCTGAGTGGTGGTTAATTATGATTTGTGATGAAGAGTTTCTTTATTTTGGTTTTACAAAGCATGAAACCCAGAACATCTCAGTTCTATTGGTAAAAAATTATAGGATGAAGATATAATTATATATGTTTAAAATTATATATAAATTTTTAATAATTTTTTTAATATTTAATTAAAACCGGTTGAACCCCGGTTGAACTCCGGTCGAACCAGTAAACCAATAAACCAGTGACCTTACCGGTTTATTGACTGGTCCGGTTCTCACAACCTTGCTGTTTTCACTTTTTCTCGTGCAGTACCGGGCAGACTTGAACCGGTTCAACCGGTTCGACTGCCGGTTCGCAGTTTTTCGCAATTTTTCGTAGAAAACACATTTTCTAACTCAGAAAAACCTACTGAGTCCAAAAATCACATTTAAATATTCAAATTCTCATTCTAAACTTTCGAATTCTATTTTGGGGCAATTAATTACTTAATTAAATGGTTAATTAAGCTCGGGTCTTACATTCTCCCCACCAAATAAGAAATTTTACCCTCAAAATTTAGTGATTACCTAAGAAAAGCTCGGGATAATCCTTTCGCATTTCGGACTCCAACTCTCAAGTATGCTCTTCTACTCCAGCTCGCTCTCAAGCTACTTTAACCAATGAAACTTCCTTTTCGTGTAACTTCTTTACACTAGTGTCATCAATTCTCACTGGCGTTACTTGGAAAGTCAAGTTCTTCCTCAACTCAACCGACTCAGGCTCTAGCACATGAGCCGCATCCGACGTGTACTTACGAAGCTATGACACGTGAAATACGTCATGCAAGTTAGACAGATGAGGTGGCAAGGCTACTTGATACGCCATTGGCCCGAATTGCCTTAGAATCTCAAACGGTCCAATGAACCTTGGATTCAACTTCTTGGTTTTGATCGCTCGTCCAATCCCAGTCATCGGTGTAACCTTCAAGAATACATGTTCTCCTACATCAAACTCCAATGGCTTCCTCCTCTAATCCACAAAGCTCTTCTGTCGACTCTGAGCAGTTAGAATTCTCTCTCGTATCTTCTTAATCTTCTTAGTAGTCTCTGCTATCAAATTAGGACCCAAAATACTCACTTCACCCGATTCATACCAACAAATTGGAGATTGGCACTTCCGTCTATATGATGAGCGGATAATTTATACGCTTTTTGGCATTATTTTTTACATAGTTTTTAGTATATTTTTATTAGTTTTTAAATAAAAATCACATTTTTGGACTTTACTATGAGTTTGTGTGTTTTTCTGTGATTTCAGGTAATTTCTGGTTGAAATTGAGGGACTTGAGCAAAAATCAGATTTAGAGGCTGAAGAAGGACTGCAGATGCTGTTGGATTCCGACCTCCCTGCACTCAAAGTGGATTTTCTGGAGCTACAGAAACCCAAATGGCGCGCTCTCAATTGCGTTGGAAAGTAGACATCTAGGGATTTTCAGCAATATATAATAGTCCATACTTTGCTCGAGTTTAGATGACGCAAACTGGCGTTCAACGCCAGCTTTCTGCCCTATTCTGGCGTTAAACGCCAGAAACACGTTACAAACTGGCGTTTAACTCCAAGGAAAACCTCTACACATGAAAGCTTCAATGCTCAGCTCAAGCACACACCAAGTGGGCCTGGGAGTGGATTTCTGCATCATTTACTTATTTCTGTAACCCTAGTAACTAGTTTAGTATAAATAGAACTTTTTACTATCATCTTAAGGGGACCTTTTGATCATCTTTAGATCATTTTGTACACGTTTAGGGGGCTGGCCATTCGGCCATGCCTGGACCTTGTTCTTATATATTTTCAACGGTAGATTTTCTACACACCATAGATTAAGGTGTGGAGCTCTGCTGTTCCTCATGAATTAATGCAAAGTACTATTGTTTTTCTATTCAACTCAAGTCTATTTCTTCTCTAAGATATTCATTCATACACAAAAACATGATGAATGTGATGATTATGTGACGCTCATCACCATTCTCACCTATGAACGCGTGCCTGACAACCACTTCCGTTCTACATGCAAACAAGCTTGAATGTGTATCTTAGCCTCCTGATCATGAGATCAGAGTCTTCGTGGTATAGGCTAGAATATTGGCGGCCATTCTTGAGATCTGGAAAGTCTAAACCTTGTCTGTGGTATTCCGAGTAGGATCTGGGAAGGGATGGCTGTGACGAGCTTCAAACTCGCGAGTGCTGGGCGTAGTGATGACAGACGCAAAAGGATTACTGAATCCTAGTCCAGTATGATCGAGAACTGACAGATGATTAGCCGTGCGGTGACAGCGTATTTTGGACCATTTTCACTGAGAGCACAGGATGTAGCCATTAACAACGGTGATGCCCAACATACAACTTGCCATAGAAAGGAGTATGAAGGATTGGATGAAAGCAGTAGGAAAGCAGAGATTCAGAAGGAACTAAGCATCTCCATACACTTATCTAAAATTCTCACCAATGAATTACATAAGTATCTCTATCTTTATTTTATATTTTATTTATCTTTTAATTATCAAATCTCTATAACCAATTGAATCCGCCTGACTGAGATTTACAAGGTGATCATAGCTTGCTTCAAGTCGACAATCTCCGTGGGATCGACCCTTACTCACGTAAGGTTTATTACTTAGACGACCCAGTACATTTGATGGTTAGTTGTGCGAAGTTGTGAAAAAGAACTAAGAATATGAACGTGTGCATTAAGTTTTTGGCGCCGTTACCAAAGAATGAACAATCACGATTTCGTGCACCAAGTTTTTGGTGCCGTTGCCGGGGATTGTTCGAGTTTGGACAACTGACGGTTCATCTTGTTGCTCAGATTAGGTAATTTTATTTTAATTTTAAGCTTTTTGTTTTTATTATTTTTAATTTTCGAAAAATTTTCAAAAAAAAAAATTTAAAAATAAATTATTCTATGGCTTCAGAATTTTTAAGATTGAATTCTAGAGTTTCACGATGATCTGTTGAAGTCTGGCTGGCTGTAAAGCCATGTCTAATCCTTTGGACCGAGGTTTCAACTATCATTAGAGAAGAGCTTCTTTGTCTTTCTCAGCAAATTAGCTGTTGTATGTAATGTTCTGCTGAAGCTTGGCTGGCCATTGGCCATGTCTTGTGTTTTGGACCGGAGCTTTCAATGAAAGCTTGGCTGGCTAATAAGCCATTTCTAATTCCTGGACCGGAGTTTTAGGCTGATATTGCATGATTCCTGGAATTCTCATTAAAAATTTTGAAATCCTTATTTTTCTTTTTCCAAATAATTTTTGAAAAAATCCAAAAAAATTTTAATAAAATCATGAAAACCAAAAATAATTTTGTGTTTCTTGTTTGAGTCTAGTGTCAATTGCATATTTTTAATTTTTCTTAAAAATTTTCGAAAACCCATGCATGGTGTTCTTCATAATCTTCAAGTTGTTCTTAATGATCTTCTTTGTTTGATCTTTGCATTTTCATGTTTTGTGTCTTTTCTTGTTTTTCATATGCATTTTCAATTTGTTAGTGTCTAAAGTTTGAAAATTTCTAAGTTTGGTGTCTTGCATATTTTTCTTTTCTTAAAAATTTTCAAAAATAAGTTCTTGGTGTTCATCTTGACATTCAAAGTGTTCTTACATGCATTATGTGTTTTGATTCACAATTTTCATGTTTTGAGTCTTTTTGTTGTTTTTCTCTTTCTTCATTAAAAATTCAAAAATAAAAAAAATTACTTTACTTATTTCACTCATAAATTTTCGAAAATTTGAGTTGACTTTTTCAAAACTTTTTAAAATTTAGTTGTTTATAATGAGTCAAATCAAATTTTCAATTTAAAAATTCTATCTTTTTCAAATCTTTTTCAAAAATCAAATCTTTTTCATTTTTTCTTTCATATTTTCGAAAATTTCAAATTGATTTTCAAAATTTTTCTTATTTTTGTTTCATATTTTCGAATTCATTACTAGCATTTAAATTCAAAAATTTTAAAGTTTTTACTTGCCTATTAAGAAAGGTTCATTCTTTAAATTTTAAAATCATATCTTTTAGTTTCTTGTTAGTCAAGTAATCAACTTTAATTTTCAAAAATTAAATCTTTTTAATTTCCTTTTTAAATCTTTTTCAAATTAAATTTCAATCATATCTTCTTCAATTTCAATCATATCTTTTTCAAAATCTTTTCCAACTTCTTATCTTTTCAAAATTGATTTTCAAATGTTTTTCGATTAATCTTATCTTGTTTGATTCTTATCTTTTTCAAAACTACCTAACTAATTCTCTCTCTAATTTTCGAAAACCTCTTCTCTCTTTTTCAAAATTCCTTTTTAATTAGCTAATTGTTTTAAATTTTTTTAATTTCATTTGTCTTTTTTATTTTCGAATTTTAACTTTAATTTTAAATTAAAAACAAAAATATTTTTGTTTTATTTTATTTTCGAATTCTTCCATCTCTCATCTCCTTCTAATTATTTATTTATTTACTAACACTTCTCTTCTACTCAAAAATTTGAACCAACTCTTCTCCTCTGTGTTCGAATTCTTATCTTTTCTTTCTTCCATCCTTCTCTTCTTATACTCATATAAGGAATCTCTATACTGTGACATAGAGGATTCCATATTTTTTTTTCTGTTCTCTTCTTTTTCATATGAGCAGGACCACGGATAAGAACATTATTGTTGAAACTGATCCTGAACCTGAAAGGACTCTGAAGAGGAAGCTAAGGGAAGCCAAAGCACAACTCTCTGAAGAAAATCTGACAGAAATTTTCGAAAAAGAAGGAGACATGGCCAAACCCAACAACAATGCAAGGAAGATGCTTGGTGACTTTACTGCACCAAATTTCAACTTACATGGAAGAAGCATCTCAATCCCTGCCATTGGAGCAAACAATTTTGAGCTAAAGCCTCAATTAGTTTCTCTAATGCAACAAAATTACAAGTTTCATGGACTTCCATCAGAAGATCCTTTTCAGTTCTTAACTGAATTCTTGCAAATCTGTGATACTGTTAAGACCAATGGGGTTGATCCCGAAGTCTACAGGCTTATGCTTTTCTCGTTTGCTGTAAGAGACAGAGCGAGAATATGGTTGGACTCTCAACCTAAAGATAGCCTGAACTCTTGGGATAAGCTGGTCACGGCTTTCTTAGCCAAGTTCTTTCCTCCTCAAAAGCTTAGCAAGCTTAGAGTGGATGTTCAAACCTTCAAACAGAAAGAAGGTGAATCCCTCTATGAAGCTTGGGAGAGATACAAGCAACTGACCAAAAAGTGTCCTTCTGACATGCTTTCAGAATGGACCATCCTGGATATATTCTATGATGGTCTGTCTGAATTATCTAAGATGTCATTGGACCATTCTGCAGGTGGATCCATTCACCTAAAGAAAACGCCTGCAGAAGCTCAAGAACTCATTGACATGGTTTCAAATAACCAGTTCATGTACACTTCTGAAAGGAATCCTGTGGGTAATGGGACGCTTTAGAGGAAGGGAGTTCTTGAAATTGATACTCTGAATGCCATATTGGCTCAGAATAAAATATTAACTCAGCAAGTCAATATGATTTCTTAAGAGTCTGAATAGATTGCAAGCTGCATCCAATAGTACTAAAGAAGCATCTTCTGAAGAAGAAGCTTATGATCCTGAGAACCCTGCAATAGCAGAGGTGAATTACATGAGTGAAGCCTATGGAAACACCTATAATCCCTCATGGAGAAATCATCCAAATTTCTCATGGAAGGATCAACAAAAGCCTCAACAAGGCTTTAATAATGGTGGAAGAAAGAGGTTTAGCAATAGCAAGCCTTTTCCATCATCCACTCAGCAACAGACAGAGAATTCTGAGCAGAATCCATCTAGCTTAGCAAATATAGTCTCTGATCTATCTAAGACCACTCTAAGTTTCATGAATGAAACAAGGTCCTCCATTAGAAATTTGGAGGCACAAGTAGGCCAGCTGAGTAAAAGAATCACTGAAACTCCTCCTAGTACTCTCCCAAGCAATACAGAAGAGAATCCAAAAAGAGAGTGCAAGGCCATTACCTTACTTGGTGTGGCCGAACCCAGAGAGGAGGAGGAGGACGTGAATCCTAGTGAGGAAGACCTCCTGGGACGTTCACTGACCAATAAGGAGTTTCCCTTTGAGGAACCAAAGGAATCTGAGGCTCATCTAGAGACCATAGAGATTCTATTGAACCTCCTTTTACCATTCATGAGCTCTGATGACTATTCTTTCTCTGAAGAGGATGAAGACATCAGTGAAGAGCAGGTTGCTAAATATCTAGGAGCCATCATGAAGTGGAATGCCAGTTTATTTGGTAATGATACTTAGGAGGATGAACCCCCCTTGTTCACCAATGAACTCAGTGAATTGATAAGGCAGACATTGCCTCAGAAGAAACCGGATCCCGAAAAGTTCTTCATACCTTGTACCATAGGCACCATGACCTTTGAGAAGGCTCTGTGTGATCTTGGGTCAGGGATAAATCTCATGCCACTCTCTGTAATAGAGAAACTGGGAATCCATGAGGTACAAGCTGCAAGAATCTCACTAGAGATGACAGACAAATTAATGAAACAGGCTTATGGATTAGTAGAGGACTTGTTAGTAAAGGTTGAAGGCCTTTACATCCCTACTGATTTCATAATCCTAGACACTGGGAAGGATGAGGATGAATCCATCATCCTTGGAAGACCCTTCCTAGCCACAGCAAAAGCTGTAATTGATGTGGACAGAGGAGAGTTGGTCCTTCAACTGAATGAGGACTACCTTGTATTTAAGACTCAAGGTTCTCTTTCTGTAACCATGGAGAGGAAGCATGAAAAGCTTCTCTCACTACAGAGTCAACCAAAGCCTCCACAGTCAAACTCTAAGTTTGGTGTTAGGAGGCCACAACCAAACTCTAAGTTTGGTGTTGAACCCCCACATTCAAACTCTAAGTTTGGTATTGGGAGGTCCCAACAATGCTTTGAACCTCTGTGAGGCTCCATCAAAGCTCACTGTCAAGCTATTGACATTAAAGAAGCGCTTGTTGGGAGGCAACCTAATGTTATTTAATTATATCTATTTATTTTCCATTGCTATTTTATGTTTTCTTTAGGTTGATGATCATGAAATAACTGAAAAATCAAAAACAGAATGAAAAACAGCATTAAAAATAGCTCACCCTGGAGGAAGAGCTTACTGGCATTTAAACGTCAGTAAGAAGCATCAAACTGGCGTTTAACGCCAGAAAGAAGCATCAAGCTGGCGTTAAATGCCAGAAACAAGCACCAGACTGGCGTTTAACACCAGACATACATTCTAAGAGCGTTTTGCACGCCTAATTGGAGCAGGGATGCTAAGTCCTTGACCCCACAGGATCTCCACCTACCCTACCTCTTCTCCTCTCCTCTTAACACCTTTCCATAACACTCTTCCCCAAAATAACCTCCACCAATCACCTCCATTACTCCTCCAAAACCATCATACAACCCGCCTACACCCACCCACTCAAATTCAAACCATCACTCCTTCCTTTTCACACATCATAACCACCTAAAACCCCCCTTGGCAGAACCATTCACACACCTCCATCTTCTCCATCTCTTCTTCTTCTCATCCTTTCTTTCATCTTTTGCTCGAGGACGAGCAAACCTTTTAAGTTTGGTGTGGTAAAAGCATTGCTTTTTATTTTTCCATAACCATTAATGGCACCTAAGGCCGGAGAAACCTCTAGAAAGAGGAATGGGAAGGTAATTGCTTCCAACTCTGAGTCATGGGAGATGGAGAGATTCATGTCAAAAGCCCATCATTAAGAAAAGGATGGAGCAAACAAGAGAGCCCACTCACGGACCTCAACAAGAGCATGAGGAAATTCCTCACCATGAAATCCCTGAGATGCCTCAAGGGATGCACTTTCCTCCACAAAACTATTGGGAGCAAATCAACACCTCCCTAGGAGAATTAAGTTCCAACATGGGACAAATAAGGATGGAACACCAAGAGCACTCCATCATTCTCCATGAGATTAGAGAAGATCAAAGAGCTATGAAAGAGGAGCAATAAAGACAAGGAAGAGACATAGAGGAGCTCAAGAGCACCATTGGTTCTTCAAGAAGAGGAAGACGCCACCCTCACTAAGGTGGACCCGTTCCTTAATCTCCTTGTTCTTATTTTCCTGTTTTTCGTTTACTATGCTTTATGTTTATGTTTGTGTCTTATTACATGATCATTAGTATTTAAGTGTCTATGCCTTAAAGTTATGAATGTCTTATGAATCCATCACCTTTCTTAAATGAAAAATGCTTTAATTACAAAAAGAACAAGAAGTACATGAATTTTGAATTCATCCTTGAAATTAGTTTAATTATTTTGATGTGGTGACAATACTTTTTGTTTTCTGAATGAATGCTTGAACAGTGCATATGTCTTTTGATATTGTTGTTTATGAATGTTAAATATGTTGGCTCTTGAAAGAATGATGAAAAGGAGAAATGTTATTGATAATCTGAACAATCATAAAATTGATTCTTGAAGCAAGAAAGGCAGTGAATACAAAAGCTTGCGAAAAAAAAGGAAAAGAAAAATGGCAAAAAAAAAAAAGAAAAAAAAAAGAGAGAAAAAAAGAAGAAAAAGCAAGCAGAAAAAGCCAAAAATTCTTTAAACCAAAAGGCAAGAGCAAAAAGCTAATAGCCCTTAAAACTAAAAGGCAAGGGTAAAAAGGATCCAAGGCTTTGAGCATTAATGGATAGGAGGGCCTAAAGGAATAAAATCCTGGGCTAAGCGGCTAAACCAAGATGTCCCTAACCATGTGCTTGTGGCGTAAAGGTGTCAAGTGAAAACTTGAGACTGAGCGGTTAAAGTCGATGTCCAAAGTAAAAAGAAGAGTGTGCTTAAGAACCCTGGACACCTCTAATTGGGGACTCTAGCAAAGCTGAGTCACAATCTGAAAAGGTTTACCCAGTTTTGTGTCTGTGGCATTTATGTATCCGGTGGTAATACTGGAAAACAAAGTGCTTAGGGCCACGGCCAAGACTCATAAAGTAGCTGTGTTCAAGAATCAACATACTGAACTAGGAGAATCAGTAACACTATCTGAATTCTGAGTTCCTATAGATGCCAATCATTCTGAACTTCAAGGGATAAATTGAGATGCCAAAACTGTTCAGAGGCAAAAAGCTACTAGTCTCGCTGATCTGATTGGAGCTAAGTTTCATTGATATTTTAGAATTTATAGTATATTCTCTTCTTTTTTATCCTATTTGATTTTCAGTTGCTTGGGAACAAGCAACAGTTTAAGTTTGGTGTTGTGATGAGCGGATAATTTATACGCTTTTTGGCATTGTTTTTTACATAGTTTTTAGTATGATTTAGTTAGTTTTTAGTATATTTTTATTAGTTTTTAAATAAAAATCACATTTCTGGACTTTACTATGAGTTTGTGTGTTTTTCTATGATTTCAGGTAATTTCTGGCTGAAATTGAGGGACTTGAGCAAAAATCAGATTCAGAGGCTGAAGAAGGACTGCAGATGCTGTTGGATTCTTACCTCCCTGCACTCAAAAGTGGATTTTCTAGAGCTACAGGAGTCCAAATGGCACGCTCTCAATTGCGTTGGAAAGTAGACATCTAGGGCTTTACATCAATATATAATATTTCATGCTTTGCTCGAGTTTAGACAACGCAAACTGGCATTCAACGCCAGCTTTCTGCCCTATTCTGGCGTTAAACGCCAGAAACAGGTTGCAAAGCAGAGTTAAATGCCAGAAACACGTTACAAACTGGCGTTTAACTCCAAGGAAGACCTCTACATGTGAAAGCTTCAATGCTCAGCCCAAGCACACACCAAGTGGGCCCGGGAGTGGATTTCTGCATCATTTACTTATTTCTGTAACCCTAGTAACTAGTTTAGTATAAATAGAACTTTTTACTATCATCTTAAGGGGACCTTTTGATCATCTTTAGATCATTTTGTACACATTTAGGGGACTGGCCATTCGGCCATGCCTGGACCTTGTTCTTATGTATTTTCAACGGTAGAGTTTCTACACACCATAGATTAAGGTGTGGAGCTCTGCTGTTCCTCATGAATTAATGCAAAGTACTATTATTTTTCTATTCAACTCAAGCCTATTTCTTCTCTAAGATATTCATTCGTACACAAAAATATGATGAATGTGATGATTATGTGACGCTCATCACCATTCTCACCTATGAACGCGTGCCTGACAACCACTTCTGTTCTACATGCAAACAAGCTTGAATGTTGAGATTAGAGTCTTCGTGGTATAGGCTAGAATTATTGGCAGCCATTCTTGAGATCCGAAAAGTCTAAACCTTATCTGTGATATTCCGAGTAGGATCTGGGAAGGGATGGCTGTGACGGGCTTCAAACCCGTGAGTGCTGGGCGTAGTGACAGACGCAAAAAGGATTACTAAATCCTATTCCAGTATGATCGAAAACCCACAGATAATTAGCCGTGCAGTGACAGCACATTTTGGACCATTTTCACTGAGAGGACGGGATGTTGCCATTGACAATGGTGATGCCCAACATACAGCTTGCCATAGAAAGGAGTATGAAGGATTAGATGAAAGCAGTAGGAAAGCAGAGATTCAGAAGGAACTAAGCATCTCCATACACTTATCTGAAATTCTCACCAATGAATTACATAAGTATCTCTATCTTTATTTTATATTTTATTTATCTTTTAATTATCAAATCTCTATAACCAATTGAATCCACCTGACTGAGATTTACGAGGTGACCATAGCTTGCTTCAAGCCGACAATCTCCGTGGGATCGACCCTTACTCACGTAAGGTTTATTACTTGGACGACCTAGTGCACTTGCTGGTTAGTTGTGCGAAGTTGTGAAAAAGAACTAAGAATATGAACGTACACATTAAGTTTTTGGCGCCGTTACCAAGGAATGAACAATCACGATTTCGTGCACCACTATACAAGGCCTCATTCGGAGCCATCCCAATGCTCGTATGAAAGATGTTGTTGTACGCAAACTCCACTAATGGCATGTAACGGTCCCAACTTCTGGGTTGATCCAATACACACACCCTCAGCATATCTTCCAACGTCTGAATAGTTCTTTCCGATTGTCCGTAAGTTTGCGGATGATATGTGGTACTGAGACATAGCTTCATACCGAAAGGTCTTTGAAAAGCTCCCCAAAACCTTGATGTAAATCGGGGATCACAGTCCAAGACTATGCTCAATGACACACCATGCAACTTTACTATCTCCTTGATATACAATCTCGCCAACTCCTCCATAGAACAATTCACTCGGATAGGCAGGAAATGAGTAGATTTGGTTAAGCGATCCACGATCACCCAAATTGCATCAAATTCCGACCTAGTCCTCGGTAAACCGGTCACAAAATCGATTACAATTCCTTTCCACTTCCAATGAGGAATCTCAAGTGGCTGTAACATCCCCGATGGTTTCTGATGCTCTATCTTCACTTTCTGACACGTCAGGCACTTGGATACCACGATTGCTACATCACCTTTCATCCCAGGCCACCAGAACATCTTCTTTAAGTTGTAGTACATCTTTCGTACTTCCGGGATGAATAGAAAACCCACTATTGTGAGCTTCCGACAATAAGTCTTGCCTCAAACTCCCAACATCTGGTATACAAATTCTTCCCTTGTATCTCCATAATCCTTCACCATCCTTAGTGAATTCTACACGCCTCTTATCACCAACTGGTTGAAACAATTGTTGAAGCTTTTGCTCATCTTGCTGAGCCTTCTGAATCTCTGTTTTAAAGGTACTCGAGATCTATAACTAATTCAAGCAAGCTCTTCCGACAACTTCACCAATGTCTAACTTAAGATCCACAAACTTATCCACTAGCTCTTCTTCCTTAATCCTCATCCAAGCTATTGTTAAGGACTTCCGACTAAAAGTGTCTGCTACCACATTCGCCTTTCCCAGGTGATAACTCAACTCAAAATCATAATCTTTAAGCAACTCCATCCACCTTCTCTGGTGCATATTAAGCTCTTTTTGATCAAAGATGTACTTGAGACTCTTATAATCAGAAAAGACGCTAAACCTTACTCCGTACAAGTGGTGTCTCCAAATCTTCAATGCAAACACAATCGCCACTAATTCCAAATCATGAGTTGGGTAATTTACCTCATGCGTTCTTAGCTGACGCGATGCATAAGCCACCATATTCCGGTGTTGCATCAACACGCAACCTAAATCCTTCAGTGATGCATCACAATATACTTCAAACGGTTCATGCGGTTCCGATAAGATTAGAACAGGTGCTAAAGTTAATTTCTGCTTCAAATTTTGAAAACTCTCTTCACACTCTGACGTCCACACAAATGGCACTTCCTTCCTTATCAACTTAGTCATCGGTAGTGCTATCCGGGAAAATCCTTCAATAAATCTTTGGTAATATCCAGCTAAGCCCAAGAAGCTTCGGACTTCTGTCATCGTCGTTGGTCTTTCCCATTCCATTACCGCTTCTACCTTCGAAGGGTCTACGGCTATTCCTCCTTTGCTCACCACGTGACCTAAGAACTTTACTTCCTCCTTCCAAAATTTACACTTCGACAACTTAGCATACAACTTCTGCTCTTTTAAGATTTGCAACACAATCCTCAGGTGTTCCTCATGCTCCTTTACCGTCTTAGAGTAAACCAAGATGTCATCTATGAAAACCACCACGAATTTGTCTAAAAAGGGACGAAAGACTCTGTTCATGTAATCCATGAAAATAACAGGTGCATTTGTTAACCCAAAGGACATCACCGCAAACTCGTAGTGTCCACAGCGTGTCCTAAACATAGTCTTAGAGATATCATCCTCTTTCACTCTTATTTGGTGGTAACCGGATCTCAAATCAATTTTGGAAAACGCCCCAGCTCCTTGCAGTTGATCCATTAAGTCATCTATCCGTGGCAGCGGGTACTTATTCTTCACAGTTACTTTGTTCAACTGTCGGTAGTCCACACGCAGTCGCACTCGTCCATCCTTCTTTTTCACCAATAAAATTGATGCTCCGTACGGTGATACACTCGGTCGAATGAACCTCTTGTTCAGAAGCTCTTCCAACTGAGCCTTTAGTTCAGCCAGTTCTATCGGAGCCATCCTATATGGCGCAATCGACACTGGTCCATCTCCCGACACCAATTCAATCGCAAATTCAATCTCCCTCTGACGTGAAAATTCAGGAATATCTTCCGGGAATACCTCCGGAAAGACTCTAACTACCAGAATTTGATCTAGTTCCTGATTATCACCTAACGTGTTTGTAGCCAACAGAATATAACCCTGACGCTTTTCTCCACTACAGTACACCATTACAGAGTTCAGGTAGTAACCTTCAGCTATCACTGCTCCCTTTTCTCCTTCTGGCATAAACTGAATTGACCCCTCAAAGCAATCCAACAAAACTCGGTTCTTTGACAACCAATCAAATCCCAAAATCATCTCCAACCCAACCATTGGTAAACTGATCAAATTATTCATGAAGTCTCTACCCTCAAGCTTGAAACCTACTTGCCTACACCCTGACCTAGTTATGACCGTCTGATGCGGAGTATGTACATGTAGATCAAATGCTAACTCTGACACTTTCAAGCCTAGTTCCTCAACTTTAGCAAACGAAATAAATGAATGCGATGCTCCAGTATCATATAATGCAATTAAGGTCTTATCACCAACTAAACATATACCTCTCATCAAAGGATCTGCCTTAGAAGCATCCTTGGCGTTCACAGCAAAGACTCGACCTTGATGCTGACTCTGGCCCACATTCGGGTTCCTCCCACGAGTGCAATCCCTCGCAATGTGGCCAGGCAATCCACAGTTGAAAAACCACATAAACCAATCTTGCACGAGTCATATGGGTGAAAACGTCCACAACGCACACAAGTCAAATCTGGAGAAATCTTACTCTGATTTCCTCTCCCTTTGCCACGTTGAAACTGATCCTGAGTGTTCTTTCTGAAGCCTCCTTGACCTTGAGGCGCATATCCTTCTCTCTTGAAACTTTGACCCATTGGATGAAAATACTTGCCACGTCCCCGACTAGAACTCCCTCCGTGAGTTTTCTTGGATGAAGCTACCATCTTAGCATACTCTTCCACCACTCTCGCCTTGTTCACCAAGTCAGAAAAACTACAAATATCCATTGGAGCCATAGCAGTCATAATGTTGTCCTTCAAGCCTCTTTGGTACTTGATACACTTCCAACTTTCATAGGTTTTCGGGGCACCCTGACATACCCTAGAAAACCTACAAAGCTCCTCAAACTTGCTTGTGTAGTCTACCACTGACAAGGAACCTTGCTTCAGCTGCATCAGTTCTATCTCCTTCGCTTCCCTTGCAGACTCAGGAAAGTACTTCTTGTAGAAGGCCGTCTGGAATACATCCTAAGGTATGTCGGCATTCTGAAGCTGTAGCATTCGGCACTCTGCTTGCCACCAGTGTTGAGCCTCTCCTACCAGCTGATAAGCAACAAATTCAACATATTGATTATTCGGAACGTGCTGCGCCTGTAAAGCATGCTCCATGGCCTAAAACCAGTAGTCCGCTTCAGTAGGATTATTTGATCCTCGAAAAATTAGTAGATGAACCTTGAGAAAAGTCACCAAGGTCATCGGGGCACCTCCTGCATTATCTCCATTTCCCTCAGCATTATCATTCACATTCCCTTCACCATTTTTGTTGCCATTTTCGGCTGGTTGGCCTAACCTCTGCACAGCTTGCAGAGTCACAGCAGCATTAGCCTCCATAGTATTCGCAAGGTTTGCCATGGCCGCCATGAATTCGGTGGTGCATGAAATTGTGATCCTTGACAACGGCGCCAAAAACTTGGTGCTCGGAACGTAATTCACACACTTTGTCACAACTTCGCACAACTAACCAGCAAGTGCACTGGGTCGTCCAAGTAATAAACCTTACGTGATTAAGGGTCGATCCCACAGAGATTGTCGGCTTGAAGCAAGCTATGGTCACCTTGTAAATCTCAGTCAGGCGGATTCAAATGGTTATAGAGTTTTAATAATTAAAAGATAAATAAAACGTAAAATGGGATAGAGATACTTATGTAATTCATTGGTGAGAATTTCAGATAAGCATATAGAGATGCTTTCGTTCCTCCTGAACCTCTGCTTTCCTGTTGTCTTCATCCAATCCTTCCCACTCCTTTCTATGGCAAGCTTTGTGTAGGACATCACCGTTGTCAATGGCTACTTCCCATCCTCTCAGTGAAAATGGTCCAAGATGCACTATCACCGCACGACTATTCATCTGTCGGTTCTCGATCATACTGGAATAGGATTCAGTAATCCTTTTGCGTCTGTCACTACGCCCAGCACTCGCGAGTTTGAAGCTCGTCACAGCCATCCTTCCCAGATCCTACTCGGAATACCATAGACAAGGTTTAGACTTTTCGGACTTCAAGAATGGCCGCCAATAGTTCTAGCCTATACCACGAAGACTCTGATCTCATGATCAGAATGCTAAGAGATACACATTCAAGCTTTTTTGCATGTAGAACAGAAGTGTTTGTCAGGCACGCGTTCATAAGTGAGAATGATGATGAACGTCACATAATCATCACATTCATCATATTCTTGAGTGCGAATAAATATCTTAGAGAAGAAATAGGCTTGAATTGAATAGAAAAACAGTAGTACTTTGCATTAATTCATGAGGAACAGCAGAGCTCCACACCTTAATCTATGGTGTGTAGAAACTCTACCGTTGAAAATACATAAGTGATAATGGTCCAGGCATGGCCGAATTTCCAGCCTCCCAAAGAGGGTTCAATCATCAAAACATGATCAAAAGATGTCTAACACAATAGTAAAAAGTTCTATTTATACTAAACTAGTTACTAGGGTTAAAGGAATGAGTAATTGATGCAGAAATTCATTTCCCGGTCTACCTGGTGTGTGCTTGGGCTGAGCATTGAAGCTTTCACGTACAGAGGTCTTTCTTGGAGTTAAACGCCAGTTTGTAACCTATTTCTGGCGTTTAACTCTGCTTTGCAACCTGTTTCTGGCGTTTAACTCCAGAATAGGGCAGAGAGCTGGCGTTGAACGCCAGTTTGCGTCGTCTAAACTCGAGCGAAGCATGGACTATTATATATTGCTGGAAAGTCCTGGATGTCTACTTTCCAACGCAATTAAAAGCGCCATTTGGACTCTTGTAGCTCCAAAAAATCCACTTTGAGTGCAGGGAGGTCAGAATCCAACAACATCTGCAGTCCTTCTTCAACCTCTGAATCTGATTTTTGCTCAAGTCCCTCAATTTCAGCCAAAAATTACCTGAAATCACAGAAAAACACACAAACACATAGTAAAGTCCAGAAATGTGATTTTTATTCAAAAACTAATAAAAATATACTAAAAACTAACTAAATTATACTGAAAACTATGTAAAAACAATGCCAAAAAGCGTATAAATTGTCCGCTCATCACAACACCAAACTTAAATTGTTGCTTGTCCTCAAGCAACTGAAAATCAAATAGGATAAAAAGAAGAGAATATACTATAAATTCCAAAATATCAATGAAACTTAGCTCCAATCAGATGAGCGGGACTAGTAGCTTTTTGCCTCTTGAATAGTTTTGGCATCTCACTTTATCCCTTGAAGTTTAGAATGATTGGCATCTATAGGAACTTAGAATTCAGATAGTGTTATTGATTCTCTTAGTTCAGTATGTTGATTCTTGAACACAGCTACTTTATGAGTCTTGGCCGTGGCCCTAAGCACTTTGTTTTCCAGTATTACTACCGGATACATAAATGCCACAGACACATAACTGGGTGAACCTTTTTAGATTGTGACTCAGCTTTGCTAAAGTCCCCAATTAGAGGTGTCCAAGGTTTTTAAGCACATTCTTCTTTTGCTTTGGACCTTGACTTTAACCGCTCAGTCTCAAGTTTTCACTTGACACCTTCACGCCACAAGCACATGGTTAGGGACAACTTGGGTTAGTCGCTTAGGCCAGGATTTTATTCCTTTAAGACCTCCTATCCACTGATACTCAAAGCCTTGGATCCTTTTTACCCTTGCCTTTTGGTTTTAAGGGCTATTGGCTTTTTGCTCTTGCCTTTTGGTTTAAAGAGCTTTTGGCTTTTTCTGCTTGCTTTTTCTTTTTCTTTTTTTTTTGCCATTTTTCTTTTCTCTTTTTTTTTCGCAAGCTTTTGTATTTACTGCTTTTTCTTGCTTCAAGAATCAATTTTATGATTTTTTAGATTATCAAATAATATTTCTCCTTTTTCATCATTCTTCAAGAGCCAACAATTTTAACATTCATAAACAACAATTTCAAAAGACATATGCACTGTTCAAGCATTCATTCAGAAAACAAAAAGTATTGTCACCACATCAAAATAATTAAACTAGTTTCAAGGATGAATTCGAAACCTTGTACTTCTTGTTCTTTTGTTTTTAGAACATTTTTTATTTAAGAGAGGTGATGGATTCATAGGACATTCATAACTTTAAGGCATAGACACTTAGACACTAATGATCATATAGTAAAGATACAAACATAAATAAACATGAAGCATAATAAACGAAAAACAGGAAAATAAGAACAAGGAGATTAAGGAACGGGTCCACCTTAGTGAGGGTGGCGTCTTCCTCTTCTTGAAGAACCAATGGTGCTCTTGAGCTCCTCTATGTCTCTTCCTTGTCTTTGTTGCTCCTCCCTCATAGCTCTTTGATCTTCTCTAATCTCATGGAGAATGATGGAGTGCTCTTGGTGTTCCACACTTAGTTGTCCCATGTTGGAGCTTAATTCTCCAAGGGAAGTGTTGATTTGCTCCCAATAGTTTTGTGGAGGAAAGTGCATCCCCTGAGGCATCTCAGGGATTTCATAGTGAGGAATTTCCTCATGCTCTTGTTGAGGTCCATGATCTCTTGTTTGCTCCATCCTTTTCTTAGTGATGGGCTTGTCCTCTTCAATGAGGATGACTCCCTCTATGTTAATTCCAGCCGAATTGCAGAGGTGGAAAATGAGGTGAGGAAATGATAACCTTGCCAAAGTAGAGGATTTGTCAGCCACCTTGTAGAGTTCTTGAGGTATAATCTCATGAACTTCCACTTCCTCCCCAATCACGATACTATGGATCATGATGGCCCGGTCTATAGTAACTTCAGACCGGTTGCTAGTAGGAATGATTGAGCGTTGAATAAACTCCAACCATCCTCTAGCTACAGGCTTAAGGTCCAGTCTTCTCAATTGAACCGGCTTACCTCTTGAGTCAACTTTCCATTGAGCTCCTTCCACACATATGTCCATAAGGACTTGGTCCAACCTTTGATCAAAGTTGACCCTTCTAGTGTAGGGGCGTGCGTTTTCTTCCATCGTTGGCAAGTTGAACGCCAGCCTTACATTTTCCGGACTGAAATTTAAGTATTTCACCCAAACCATGGTAAGCCAATGCTTTTGGATTCGGGTTCACACTTTGATCATGGTTCCTAGTGATCCATGTGTTTGTATAGAACTCTTGAACCATTAAGATCCCGACTTGTTGAATGGGGTTGGCGAGGACTTCCCAACCTCTTTTTCGAATCTCATGTCGGATCTTCGGATACTCATTCTTTTTGAGCTTGAAAGGAACCTCATGGATCACTTTTTTCTTGGCCACAACTTCATAGAAGTGGTCTTGATGGACCTTTGAGATGAATCTCTCCATCTCCCATGACTCAGAGGTGGAAGTAATTGCCTTCCCTTTCCTCTTTCTTGAGGTTTCTCTGGCCTTAGGTGCCATTAATGGTTATGAAAAAACAAAAAGCTATGCTTTTACCACACCAAACTTAAAATGTTTGCTCGTCCCCGAGCAAAAGAAGAAAGAAAGAAGGAAAAAAAGAAAAATAGAGGAGAGGGAGAGAGGTGTGTATTCGGCCAAGGAGAAGAAGAAAGGGTTGTGTTGTGTGAAAATGAAGAAGGAAATATGGGTTTATATAGGAGTGGGGAAGGTTTAGGGTTCGGCCATTAGGGTTGGGTTTGGAAGGGAGAAGAGTTTAAATTTTGGAGGTAGGTGGGGTTTTTGGGGAAGAGAGGATGGATGTGAGTGGTGAAGAGGTGATGGGGAAGAGTGATTGAGGTGATTGGTGAAGGGTATTTGTGGAAGAGAGTTATGAAAAGGTGTGAAGAGGAGAGAAGAAAATATGGGGATCCTGTGTGGTCCACAGATCCTGAGAGAATCCTGTTGGGTCCACAGATCCTGTGGGTTCAAGGACTTAACATCCCTGCTCCAATTAGGCGTGTAAAACGCCCTTAGCATGCATGTCTGGCGTTAAACTCCAGTCTGGTGCTTGTTTCTGGCGTTTAACGCCAGCTTGATGCTTCTTTCTGGCGTTAAACGCCAGTAAGTTCTTCCTCCAGAGTGAGCTGTTTTTAAAGCTATTTTTCATTCTGTTTTTGATTTTTCAGTAGTTTTTGTGACTCCACATGATCATCAACCTAAAATAAATAAATAAAATAAAATAAAATAAAAATAGAATAGATATAATTAAATAACATTGGGTTGCCTCCCAACAAGCGCTTCTTTAATGTCAATAGCTTGACAGTGAGCTCTCATGGAGCTTCACAGATGTTCAGAGCATTGTTGGAACCTCCCAACACCAAACTTAGAGTTTGAATGTGGGGGTTCAACACCAAACTTAGAGTTTGGTTGTGGCCTCCCAACACCAAACTTAGAGTTTGACTGTGGGGGCTTTGGTTGACTCTGCAGTGAGAGAAGCTTTTCATGCTTACTCTCCATGGTTACAGAAGAAGATTCTTGAGTTTTAAACACAAGGTTGTCCTCATTCAGTTGAAGGACCAATTCTCCTCTGTCCACATCAATTACAGCTCTTGCTGTGGCTAGGAAGGGTCTTCCAAGGATGATGGATTCATCCTCATCCTTCCCAGTGTCTAGGATTATGAAATCAGCAGGGATGTAAAGGCCTTTAACCTTTACTAACACGTCTTCTACTAGTCTATAAGCCTGTTTTCTTGAGTTGTCTGCCATCTCTAATGAGATTCTGGCAACTTACACCTCAAAGATCCCAAGTTTCTCCATTACAGAGAGTGGCATTAAGTTTATTCCTGACCCCAGGTCACACAGAGCTTTCTCAAAGGTAATGGTGCCTATGTTACAGGGAATTAGGAATTTACCAGGATCCTATTTTTTTTTGAGGTAATTTCTGCCTATCCAATGCATTTAGTTCATTGGTGAGCAAGGGAGGTTCATCTTCCCAAGTCTCATTACCAAATAATTTGGCATTCAGCTTCATGATTGCACCAAGGTACTTAGCAACTTGCTCTTCAGTAATGTCTTCATCCTCTTCAGAGGAAGAATACTCATCAGATTCCATGAAGGGTAGAAGGAGGTTCAATAGAATCTCTATGGTCTCTAGATGAGTCTCAGATTCCTTTGGTTCCTCAAAGGGAAACTCCTTATTGGTCACTGAGCATTCCAGGAGGTCTTCCTCACTAGGATTCACGTCCTCCTACTCCTCTCTGGGTTCGGCCACACCAAGTAAGGTAATGGCCTTGCACTCTCTTTTTGGATTCTCTTCTGTATTGCTTGGGAGAGTACTAGGAGGGGTTTTAGTGACTCTTTTACTCAGCTGGCTCACGTGTGCCTCCAAATTTCTAATGGAGGACCTTGTTTCATTCATGAAACTCACAGTGGCCTTAGATAGATCAGAGACTATATTCGCTAAGCTAGATGAACTCTGCTCAGAATTCTCTGTCTGTTGTTGAGTGGATGATGGAAAAGGCTTGCTATTGCTAAACCTGTTTCTTCCACCATTATTAAAGCCTTGTTGAGGCTTTTGTTGATCCTTCCATGAGAAATTTGGATGATTTCTCCATGAGGGATTATAGGTATTTCCATAGGGTTCCCCCATGTAATTCACCTCTGCTATTGCAGGGTTCTCAGGATCATAAGCTTCTTCTTCAGAAGATGCCTCTTGAGTACTGTTGGATGTAGCTTGCAATCCATTCAGACTCTGAGAAATCATATTGACTTGCTGAGTCAATATTTTGTTCTGAGCCAATATGGCATTCAGAGTATCAATTTCAAGAACTCCCTTCCTCTGAGGCGTCCCATTACTCACAGGATTCCTTTCAGAAGTATACATAAACTGGTTATTTGCAACCATATCAATGAGTTCTTGAGCTTCTGCAGGCATTTTCTTTAGGTGAATGGATCCACCTGCAGAATGGTCCAATGACATCTTTGATAATTCAGACAGACCATCATAGAATATGTCCAGGATGGTCCATTTTGAAAGCATGTCAGAAGGACACTTCTTAGTCAGTTCCTTGTATCTCTCCCAAGCTTCATAGAGGGATTCACCTTCTTTCTGTTTGAAGGTTTGAACATCCACTCTAAGCTTGCTAAGCTTTTGAGGAGGAAAGAACTTGGCTAAGAAAGTCGTGACCAGCTTATCCTAAGAGTTCAGGCTATCCTTAGGTTGAGAGTCCAACCATATTCTAGCTCTGTCTCTTACATCAAACGGGAAAAGCATAAGCCTATAGACCTTGGAGTCAACCCCATTGGTCTTAACAGTATCACAGATTTGCAAGAATTCAGTTAAGAACTGAAAAAGATCTTCTGATGGAAGTCCATGAAACTTGCAATTCTGTTGCATTAGAGAAACTAATTGAGGCTTTAGCTCAAAATTGTTTGCTCCAATGGCAGGGATTGAGATGCTTCTTCCATGTAAATTGGAATTTGGTGCAGTAAAGTCACCAAGCATCTTCCTTGCATTGTTATTATTTTCGGCCATGTCTCATTCTTTTTTGAAAATTTCTGTCAGATTTTCTCCAGAGAGTTGTGCTTTAGCTTCCCTTAGCTTTCTCTTCAGAGTCCTTTCAGGTTCAGGATCAGCTTCAACAAGAATGTTCTTCTCCTTGCTCCTGCTCATGTGAAAAAGAAGAGAACAGAAAAGAAGATGAATCCTCTATGTCACAGTATAGAGATTCCTTTATGTGTGTAGAAGAAGAAAAGAATAGAAGAAGAGAAATTTGAACACCAAGAGGAAGAGAGGGTTCAAATTTTGAGATGAAGAGAAGTGTTAGTAAATAAATAAATAGTTAGAAGGAGATGAGAGAGGGAAGAATTCGAAAATAAAATAAAATAAAATAAAATAAAAATATTTTTATTTTTATTTTTTTAATTTAAAAGCATTTATAATTCGAAAATTTTAAAAAGAAAAATGAAATTAAATTAAGTTAAAATTTAAAACAATTAGTTAATTAAAAAGGAATTTTGAAAAAGAGGAAGGTGATTTTCGAAAATTAGAGAGAGATAATTAGTTAGGTGGTTTTGAAAAAGATAACAATCAAACAAAAAGATAAGATTAATTGAAAAAGATTTGAAAATCAAATTTTGAAAAGATAAAAAGTTAGAAGAGATTTTGAAATTGATTTTGAAAAAGATGTGATTGAAATTTATTTTGAAAAAGATTTGAAAAAAAATTTAAAAAGATTTGATTTTGAAAAATTAAAGTTGATTACTTGACTAAGAAGAAACAAAAAGATATGATTTTAAATTTTAAAGATTGAACCTTTCTTACTAGGCAAGTAACAAACTTAAAATTTTTGAATCAATCACATTAATTGTTAGTAAAGATTTTGAAATTATGAAACAAAATAAGAAAAAGATTTTTGAAAATCAATTTGAAATTTTCGAAAATATGAAAGAAAAAATGAAAAAGATTTAATTTTTGAAAGAGATTTAAAAAAGATAGGATTTTTAAATTGAAAATTTGATTTGACTCATAAGAAACAACTAAATTTAAAAACTTTTGAAGAAGTCAACTCAAATTTTCAAAAATTTATGAGATAAAAAGGGAAAGATATTTTTTTTTATTTTTGAATTTTAATGATGAGAGAGAAAAACATCAAAAAGACTCAATGCATGAAAATTTTGGATCAAAATAAATGATGCATGCAAGAACACTATGAATGTCAAGATGAACACCAAGAACACTTTGAATATCAAGATAAACACCAAGAATTATTTTTGAAAATTTTTAAGAAAAGAAAAACATGCAAGACACCAAACTTAAAAATTTTTAATGTTGAGATTCTAACAAATTGAAAATGCATATGAGAAACAAGAAAAGATGCACAATAAGAAAATGCAAAGATCAAATAAAGAAGATCATCAAGAACAACTTGAAGATCATGAAGAACATATGATGAATTTTCAAAAATTAAAGAAAATTATAAGAGCATGCAATTGACACCAAACTTAAAAATTGACACAAGACTCAAACAAGAAACACAATATTTTTGGTTTTTATGATTTTATTAATTTTTTTGGTTTTTTTTTTGGAAATTATTTTGGGAAAAACGAAAAAGAAACAAATAATTTTTTTGTATTTTTTTGAAAATAAGAAATAAAAAGCTTAAAAATAAAATAAAATTACCTAATCTGAGCAACAAGATGAGCCGTCAGTTGTCCAAACTCGAACAATCCCCGGCAACGGCGCTAAAAACTTGGTGCACAAAATTGTGATCCTTGACAACGGCGCCAAAAACTTGGTGCTTGGAACGTAATTCACACACTTTGTCACAACTTCGCACAACTAACCAGCAAGTGCACTGGGTCGTCCAAGTAATAAACCTTACGTGAGTAAGGGTCGATCCCACGGAGATTGTCGGCTTGAAGCAAGCTATGGTCACCTTGTAAATCTCAGTCAGGCGGATTCAAATGGTTATAGAGTTTTAATAATTAAAAGATAAATAAAACGTAAAATGGGATAGAGATACTTATGTAATTCATTGGTGAGAATTTCAGATAAGCATATAGAGATGCTTTGGTTCCTCCTAAACCTCTGCTTTCCTGCTGTCTTCATCCAATCATTCCCACTCCTTTCTATGGCAAGCTTTGTGTAGGGCATCACCGTTGTCAATGGCTACTTCCCATCTTCTTAGTGAAAATGGTCCAAGATGCGCTGTCACCGCACGACTATTCATCTGTCGGTTCTCGATCATACTGGAATAGGATTCAGTAATCCTTTTGCGTCTGTCACTACGCCCAGCACTCGCGAGTTTGAAGCTCGTCACAGCCATCCCTTCTTGGATCCTACTCGAAATACCTGATGAGACACAGAAGTTGGTGAATTAAAAATTATTAAAATAGTTACGTTGCAAGTGTAGTTCTTAACTCACCGAAAATCTGCCTATCAATTTAGAAATATGTCACAGAGAGTTTAAATTAAAAATTACTGGGAGTTTAAGTCCCAGGTCGTCTCCCAACGAATTGCAAAAAAGTGTGCTATTTTATTAATTAGATGTTCCAAGAAGTTGAGTTAAGTAGGTGGAAAATTAAATTGAGAAAATTCGAATAATATGAATAAAAGCCTTGACTGGGAGTTGATTAGTTGGAATCTCTATCATTGATGAGATGATTTCAAGATTAATTTATAATTAATGGTTGTTCTGTTTAGTTATCCTTTACTAGGTAAAGGAAAGTCAAACAAGTTGAAATACTAGATCTATTCACGAGTTGCAACCCACTTAGTTCAAAGGGATTGGTGTTAGTGATTAGATAACAATCCAACAGTTAACCAAATTACAATTTTTCTTTCAGTCCTTCCAACTCAAGAGTTCCTTTCAATCAACTCCCCATCAAGTGAGGGAACTACTCACTCATTGTAAATAATAAATCCATAACACATGAAAGGGAATTAAAAGAAGACACGATTATTGGAATGGAAAAATAAATTAAAATGGAAGAAATAATCCTTGTATTAAATAATCATGAAAGTATTCAAATAACAAAATTGAACAAAGCGAAGAACATGGAAGAATAAAACTAAGTTAAGAGAACGAACTAGAATGACGAAGTCTTGATGAGGAAATAACTCTTCTCAATGTTCCAATGCTAAGACCAATTGAAAATTAAAATTCTTAAAACCTAGAGAAAGAAACCTAAGGGAGTAAAACTAGATCTAAAACTTAAAAATGTGTAGAATGAATGTTGTCTTTTGTTTCTGCATATTCTCTGGCTCTAGTCTGCTATTCCGGGCCGAGAACTGGGTCGAAATAAGGTCCAAAATCGCCCCTAGCAAATTCTGCAGATTATGCAGATCGCACATGTCACGCGATCGCGTCATCCATGCGGACGCGTCATTCACGCTTTTTTCCCTTGCCACGCGTTCGCGTCGTCCACGCTTCCGCGTCGCTTGAGCTTTTCCAATCAGCGCGGCCGCGTGAGCCATGCGGCCGCGTCACTGCGATTTGCTCTCCTTCGCGCGGTCGCGTGAACCATGCGACCGCGTCACTTCTCGCTGGTTATCTCCTCAAATTCTAGTGTTCCTTCCATTTTTGCTAGCTTCCTTTCTAATCTCCAACTCATTCATGCCCTATAAAGTCTGAAACACTCAACACACAGACCACGGTATCGAATGGAATAAAGGAGAATTAAAATTACATAATTAAAGTCTCTAGGGAGCAGTTTTCAAAATGTTATAAATTCAGGAAGGAATTATAATTTCATGCTAATTTAATGAATAAGTGGGTAAGGATCATGATAAAACCACACAATTAAACACAATATAAACCATAAAATAGTGGTTTATCAACCTCCCCACACTTAATCATTAGCATGTCCTCATGCTTAATTGAAGGAGATAAGGAAATAAGTATGAACATGTAGAAACTCATGAAATGCAATGCAAGCCTATACATATATAAATAAATGCAACTATATGATTCTTGCCCACTTGATCAAAAGTAAATAAGCTCTTCAAAGCAATTACAAATCAAATTCTACTAATTCTATCATTATACAATAAAACAGATAAAAGTGCAAGAAGATAGCTCATGAAAGCAGGAAACATGAAAATTCAAGCATTGAACCCTCACTGATAGTGTATGTACGCTCTAATCTCTAGTGTATAGGGTAATCACTCTATCCTTCTCTAATCATGCTTTCTAACTTTTGTTCTTCTCCTAACCAATCAACAAAAGTTAATATACCAATGCAAACATCATGAGGTCTTTTCAAGGTTGTAATGCGGCTAAGGTACAGGTAGGGGTATACATTTGGTCAAGTGAGCTAATAAATTGAATCTTTAATTAACCCAAGCTTCAACCCAACCTATATATTTTTAATGTAATCTTAAAGTTCATACCTAGCTACCCAGAATTCCCTTTTTCTATCCATACTCATGTATCAACTTTATATTTGGTTCTATCATATGTGCATTGATCTTTGAATTCTGAATTTAACATTGGGGTAATTTTTGTCCCCTTATTTATTTATATAATTTTTTTTGACATTAAAATAAATATAGCTTATCAATGCACATAGATTTTTAATTCTTATAGTTTCACATGAGTAGGTATCCAAATTCCCATTAAATTCTCATGACACATTCCCTTAACAACTTTTGTTCCCATAATTTCCCATACTTAACTAGCACACACAATTCTATCTTAAGCTAACCAAAGATTCAATTTGGGATATACAATTGTTTTTCAGCTTAAGGTTAGTAATGTGGTAAAATATAGAACAAATGGGATTTAAAGGCTTAAAGTGGATAACAAAGGTAATTGAAAAGGGTAGGCTTAATTTGGATAAGTGAGTTTAAACAAATAATGGCCTCAATCATGTGCAAGCATGCAAATATAATAAATATTGGACATATAAGATAAAACAAAATATAGATTACAATCACAGAGAAGTAAACACACAAGAATGAAATAATTATGGTTAAATAATGTAACCATACATAAAGGCTCAAATCTTTCACAGGTTGTGTATTCTTTAGCTTAAATGTCATGTTCCAAATACAACTCAAGCAAATTTATCATAAAAATTTTGAAAAATTAGTGAAATTTTGTTCCAAAGATAGAGTCTTAAAAGAAACTTATTGTCTTTTCAATCAAGTAGAACATGCATGCAACTATCCTAACCTATGCAATTTATTCTATTCTATAAAAGAAAGAAAATCTAACTAAAATATCCTAATTATTGGTGCTGGGGAAAAGAAATTACCTCCGGAAGTCAGGTACTGACCGACCTCCCCACACTTAAGGCTTTGCACCGTCCTCGGTGCCGTCTGTCAGGAACAGGGGTAGGCTGGTGGCAGTATCTCCACAGTCGGGACCATTATGGCTCCCTGTGCTGGTAAAAGAAGTGGAGTCCAGGGTATCTGAGTCCTTGAAGTGTCCCTTGAGTAGCTCCTTGAGGTATTTGAATCGGCGCTCGTTACGGCGCTCTCTCATCTTTGCTTTCTGTTCTTGCCGATCCAACCTTTCGATTATCTGCTGGAGTAATTCATCAGTTGTAGGTACTTGTGGTGTTGAAGAAGGATAATCTTCAACTGGAGTAGTAGGATAACTTTGGTGTCCGTTAGGGACATACTGATCATCCCGTGGAAGCACGGCTTTGGTGTCCCCAGCTCTGTAGGAGACTCCGGCTGCTGAGACAAGATCTGAGACCAAGGCGGGAAAAGGTAAGGCTTAAGTGCGGCTTCTTGGAAGGCGTCCATTCCTTCTAGAATAGGGAAAAGACTCAGAGCTTGCTGAATGTCATCTTCTGTGATGGGGACTTGCTTCTGCCGGACATAAACAGACCGCAGGATTGGCATGTAGAAGTTAGAGTAGAACTCAACTACCCAAGAAAGATTGACCTGCCTTGGCTGTCTCCGTAGGAAACCTCATTGTCGTCGTTCAATTTGTGGCTCAACAAAGGAAGCAATATTGGACGGGAGGATAAGAAGGTATTCATTGTTATAGCTTCTTTCTGCCAGGATAGGGAACATCTGCTCACAGTAGCGATTGAGAAATCGCGCAGTGTCCTTTGCTAGAAAGGCTTTCTCCTTCTCATCAACCTTTATTATCCTCTTAACTCTTTTTGTTGAGGGCTTGACTGCGGTTGAAGAAGGCTCTGCCACTAATGCTCTTTTAGTTCCTCTTCTTGCTGGTGGTTTGGAAGTAGCTTTCTCTTTTCCTTTCTTGGTGGCCATCCTAAAAGAAGGGAAGAGAAAGTAAATTAAATTCAAAGAGATATACAGCAAGGAAGGAAATGGAAAAGAGGGTGATGGGTGCACATTAAGATATACTGACATTATCACATGCTCGCGAGTACACGTGAAAAGCCAACAATGGAAAATAGCTAGTGCATATAAAGACAAGTGACTGCAAGGTATTTATTGGCATGCCGGCAAAGGGCATGAGTAGAATAGACCAAGCAATACTTTGTAACAAACCATCACGTTTGTATTGACAATTAAATTCAATTAATACAATAGTAAAGGAAAGTTGTGAAAAGCAAGCATTGAATAGTATAACAACATAGAGAAGTGCATAATGCCATTTGAGCTTATTCACAAACACATAGCATGCATGTTGAATAAGGTATAGAAAATATGAAGGTGAACATGTAAGCAATCCCTCAAATAGAATAAAAATAACTGTCAAACAATTTGCAACAATCCACAAGCATATAATGAGGGATAATGACTCAAAAAAGAAAAACAAGTAAATTTCTAACACCATGTAAAAAGGAAAAGAAAAAGAAAGAAAAGATGAATAATGAAAAGAAAAAGAAAGGAAAAGAAAATATATATAAAATAATAAGAATGATAGAAAAAGAAAGAGAGAGGAAGAAAGTAAAACCTTGTTAATGGAGGTGAGAGAGATAGAGAGTGAAAGGTAAGATAGAAGGGAGAAGGGGGAAGGAAGAAATAAGGAGTGAAAAGAAAAACTAGGATTTGGAGGAGAGAAAGATAAGATAATTTGGCAATTTAGGTTGAGCTGTGCAGCGCACGCAACGCGGCCGCGTGGGGCACGCGTTCGTGTGAATGCGCTTCAAGTAAGGTGACGCGATCGCGTCAGTCACGCGGTCGCGTGACCTATGTTATGCTTCTGGCGCGAGTGCAGCCTCGCACCAGCACAACTCTTTGTTCAAATTAATTTATTTGCCAAAATTGGGGTTGCGCGATCGCGTGGGTCACGCGATCGCGTGAGTGTGCGTCAGAAAACGGATGACGCGGCCGCGTCGGCGATGCGGTCGCGTGATAAGGATTGTGCTTCCAGCACCAATCCAGCATCACTCTCACACAATATTTCATTGTGCACCCTCTTACATCGAAAACTCAGGGCACGCGGCCGCGTGGGGCACGCGGTCGCGTGGGAGGCAATGATTCCCATGCGACGCGAACGCGTCAGCGACGCGGTCGCGTGGGTTGATTTGTGCCATTGGCATGCTTCCAGCCACACTCCAGCGTGATTTTCTGTTCATTTTTATTTTTCTTTACTCTCCCTGCGACGCGGACGCGTCGCTGATGCGATCGCGTCGCGTAGCAAAAAAATTTTTTTTTTTAAAAATAAAAATATGTAAATGTAGATGCACGAAAGTACTAAGAAAGAGAAGAGTTATTGAATAGGAAAGACTAAAAATAAAGAAAAGAACGATCATACCATGGTGGGTTGTCTCCCATCTAGCACTTTGCTTTAACGTCTGTAAGTTGGACGCTCCAATAGCTCAATCTTCTGCTATGTGGGGATCTTCCAAGAGGAAGATCTCAAGCTCCTTGTTTCTTTGCATCTTCTCGCCATGGTATAGCTTCAGGCGTTGTCCATTAACCTTAATAAGTTCAGAGCTTGAAGGGTGGCTTAGGTGATAAACTCCGTACGGTTCGGCCTTCTCTACTCTGTATGGACCTTCCCATCTTGATCTCAACTTGCCTGGCATGAGCCTTAGTCGAGATTTGTAAAGGAGGACTAAATCCCCAGGTTGGAACTCTTTCTTCTTGATGTTTTGATCATGTACAGCCTTCATCTTTTCCTTGTATATTCTGGAGTTTTCATAAGCTTCTAGGCGAAGGCTCTCCAGTTCCTGCAGTTGCAACTTCCTTTCAGCTCCGGCTTTCTCAATTCCCATGTTGCACTCCTTAACTGCCCAAAAAGCTCTGTGATCTACTTCAACTAGGAGGTGACAAGCTTTTCCATAAACCAAGCGGAAAGGACTCATCCCAATGGGTGTCTTGTATGCTGTTCTGTATGCCCAGAGTGCATTTTGTAGCCTAGTGCTCCAGTCTTTTCTATGAGGCTTTACTATCTTTTGCAAGATACGCTTAATTTCTCTGTTTGACACATCGGCTTGCCCATTAGTTTGGGGATGGTAAGCTGTTGCAACTTTATGAATTATCCCATGCTTCTTCATTAATCCTGTTAGTCTCCTGTTACAAAAATGGGTGCCTTGATCGCTCACGATTGCTCGTGGTGATCCGAAGCGACATATAATATGGTTTCTCACAAAGGAAACAACAGTGTTAGCATCATCAGTGCGGGTAGGAATTGCTTCCACCCATTTGGAAACATAATCCACAGCTAATAATATATAAAAATATCCATTAGAATTTGGAAATGGACCCATGAAGTAAATGCCCCAAACATAAAAAATTTCACAGAAAAGCATAATTTGTTGAGGCATCTCATCTCTCTTGGATATATTGCCAAATTTCTGGCATGGGAGACAAGATTTACAAAATTCAGCAGCGTCTCTAAAAAGAGTAGGCCACCAGAATCCACAGTCTAAGATCTTTCTAGCTGTTCTTTGAGGACCAAAATGTCCTCCACTCTCAGATGAGTGACAGGCCTCTAAAATGGACTGGAATTCTGATTGAGGCACACAACGTCTAATTACTTGATCAGTGCCACATCTCCATAATATGGGTCATCCCATGTATAATATTTAGACTCGCTTTTCAGCTTGTCTCTTTGATGCTTAGAAAAATTTGGAGGAAATGTGTGGCTAACTAAATAATTAGCAACAGGTGCATACCAAGGGACTACCTCAGATACTGCTTGCAGGTTATCAAAAGGAAAATTATCATCTATAGGAGTAGAATCATTCTTAATATGCTCAAGGCGACTCAAGTGGCCTGCCACTAAATTCTAATTACCACTCCTATCTTTTATTTCTAAATCAAATTCTTGTAACAGCAGTATCCAATGTATGAGTCTTGGTTTGGATTCCTTTTTAGCTAATAGATACTTTAAGGCTGCATGGTCTGAATACACTACTACTCTAGTGCCAAGTAAATAAGCTCAGAATTTATCCGGAGCAAAAACAATAGCAAGAAGCTCTTTCTCAGTAGTAGTATAATTGGACTGGACAGTGTCTAAAGTCTTAGACGCATAAGCGATAACGAAAGGATCCTTACCTTCATGCTGAGCCAGCGCTGCTCCTACTGCATGGTTGGAAGCATCGCACATGATTTCAAATGGCTGGCTCAAGTCTGGTCCCCTCACAATTGAAGCTTGAGTCAGAGCAGTCTTCAGCTTATCAAACGCTTGTTTGCAATCCTCACTGAACTCGAACTCAATATCCTTCTGCAGTAATCTGGATAAGGGAAGTGCGACCTTACTAAAGTCCTTAATAAATCTCCTGTAAAAACCTGCATGGCCAAGGAACGAACGGACTTCCCTCACAGAAGAGGGGTAAGGTAGACTAGAAATAACATTCACCTTTGCTGGATCTACAGAAATGCCATTATTAGATACCACATGTCCTAATACAATTCCTTGTTTTACCATAAAGTGACATTTTTCGAAATTTAATACAAGGTTTGTATTAAAACATCTATCTAATACTTTAGATAATCCATCTAAACAAAGGCTAAAAGAATCACCATAAACACTAAAATCGTCCATAAAAACTTCCATACAGTCCTCAATAAGATTAGAGAAAAGACTCATCATGCACCTTTGGAAAGTAGCTGGTGCATTGCACAAGCCAAAGGGCATTCTCTTGTAAGAATAAGTCCCAAAAGGACATGTAAAAGTAGTCTTTTCCTAATCCTCAGGAGCTATATGAATCTGGAAATAACCTATGTAACCATCTAAAAAGCAATAATGTGATTTACCTGACAGGCAATCCAGCATTTGATCAATGAATGGAAGTGGGTAGTGATCCTTACGGGTAGCTTGGTTGAGACGCCTGTAATCAATGCAGACTCTCCAAGCATTCTGAACTTTAGTTGCTATGAGCTCTCCATGCTCATTCTTCACTGTAGTGACTCCAGACTTCTTGGGCACCACTTGTACTGGGCTTACTCATTCACTGTCTGAAATGGGATATATGATACCGGCTTCCAATAGTCTGGTCACTTCCTTTTTGACAACTTCCAAGATGGTGGGGTTTAGTCTTCTTTGGGGTTACGGACAGGTCTTGCTCCCTCTTCTAAAAATATTCTATGCTCACATACTTGAGGGTCGATGCCTACTATGTCTGCCAAGCTCTACCCAATTGCCTTCCTATGCTTCCTCAGCACATCAAGTAACTGCTCTTCTTGTTGAGAAGTAAGTTCCCTTGCAATGATAACTGGAAACCTCTGCTCATCTTCAAGATAAGCATATTTGAGATATGGAGGGAGGGGTTTCAATTCTAACTTTTGATCATGGGCAGGCTCTGGATTATCTGGAGCTTGTGAAAATGACGAAGTGCCCTCATTGTCAGTTAAGAGGGTCTCCACACTTGGACCTTGTCCAGTGTGCCTCTTTTCTAACTCTTCCTTGTGAACTTCAGCTACACTTTCATCTATGACATCACACTGGAAGATAGAACGATCTTCTGGGGGGTTGTCAATGATTCCATTCAGGTTGAAGATTACTATGCGACCATCTATTTCAAAGGAGTATGTTCCTGAAAAGGCATCCAATTTGAATTTTGATGTCTTCAGGAATGGTCTTCCAAGTAGGATTGATGATGGCTTATCTGAATCATTATGGGACATCTCCAAGATATAAAAATCAGTGAAAAATGTAAGCCCTTTAATATTCACCAAAACATCTTCAGCAACTCCAGCCACTGTAATAATGCTTTTATCTGCTAACACAAAACGAGCTGCCGACCTTTTTAAGGGAGGGAGCCTCAAAATATCATATATAGACAAAGGAATTATACTGACACATGCTCCTAAATCACACATGCAATTATAAATTACTACACTACCAATAGTACAGCTAACTATACAAGGACCTGGATCACTACATTTTTCAGGTAATCCTCCCATTAAAGCAGATATAGAACTACCTAAAGGAATAGTTTCTAATTCATTAATTTTGTCTTTATGGATACATATGTCTTTTAGAAACTTTGCATATTTAGGCACATGCTGAATAACATCAAAAAGAGGAACAATTACCTCTACCTTTTTGAATATTTCTACCATTTTGGGGTCGGGTTCCAGCTTCTTCCTGGGCTTCTTTGCAAGTTGTGGAAATGGAATAGGAGTAGTGTTTTCTGTGGTGTTTGCGCCTTTTGGTGCTTCCTCCTGTGGTTGAGCTATTTCTTCTTCAGCTATGTCCTGTATGTTCTCTGCCTCTTCAACATCTTCTATTTCTACTACCTCTTCAGCTGAGGTGTGTTCTGGTGGACTTGGTTCCTCCTGATTCCTCTCCTGCAGTGTGGTTCCAGACCTTAGGGTGATGGCATTAATGCCTCCCTTTGGATTGGGTAATGGTTGAGAGGGGATTCCAGTGGAGCTTGAAGGTTGGTTACTGAAATTTTGCGTTGATCCAATCTGTGACATAAGAGCTTGCAAAGTAGAGGTGAGACCATTCAGACTGGCATTAATACTACTCATGATGTTATTTTCCATGGTCTGTTGTCTTTGCTCAAAAGATTGTAGTAGCTCTTCATTAGGAGATAAAGAAGAATGAGTAAGGTTGATTCTGCTGCCTATTGTTGTTATTATTCCATCTCTGATTTCCCTGATTATCTCTGCCTCCTCTGTTATTGTTGTCCCTCCAATTCTGGTTAGAATTGTCCTGCCATCCATGGTTATTATTTCCACTTTGATTGTACCCTTGGTTGGGGCGGTCATAGAAGTTATGAGTGGATGCCACCATGTTGTCTTCTTGTTGGAGCTACGGGCATTCATCAGTATAATAGCTGTAATCAGCACAGATTCCACAAACTCTATGTGGGACTAGTTGTTGGTTTTGCTGTGGCGAGGGAGGTTGAGCTTGTTGTTGATTCAATTGCATTTGCTTCATCAAGTTGGTCATCTCGCATATACTCTGAGCTAGAGCCGCAGTCTCTCTGCTAGAGGATACTTCTGCAACGGCTTTTGAACGGCCTTGCTTTTGCCTGTGGTTCCTAGTAGATTCAGCTAGATCACTGATCAGTTGCCAAGCCTCATCAGTGGTCTTGTACTTCTTCATAGACCCATTGCTAGCACTTTCCAATGTGGTCTTATCTTGGGGCCTCATGCCCTGTGTGATATAGCTAAGTAACACTATCTTGTCAATTATATGGTGGGGGCATGCTTCCAGAAGATTATTGAAGCGCTCCCAGTATTCAAAGAGAGTTTCATTGTCATCCTGAGCAATTGTGGAAATATCCTTCCTCAGTTTATCAGTAATTTCAGATGGAAAGAATTTCTCCAAAAACTCCTTTCTGAGTGTATCCCAGTTGGATACATTTGCTAGAGGTTGAGTGTAGTACCATTCTCTTGCTTTTCCCTCAAGAGAAAACGGGAAAGCTTTCAGCAAAATTGAAGTTTCATCAGTACCATCACGCCTGACAGTAGAACAGGCTGCTTGGAAATCTCTCAAGTGCTTGATAGGCTCTTGAGCAGGTAGGCCATGAAACTTGGGCATCAAATTTAGCAGTGCGGTTTTTATTTCAAAATCTGTAGCTACTGCTGGATGATGCGCTTGAAACGGTTGCATTGTAAAATCAGGGGCTCCTTCCTCCTGGATGGTAACTCTCCTAGCTGCCATGTCTTCTGCACGTAAAACAACCGAATCAGTAGAACGGGGGCTGATTTCTTCCTCAAGTTCACTTTCAGATCCGCCCTCAGAGCGGACTAACCGATGCTGTTCTCGCCTTATTCGTGAAATAGTCCTTTCAATTTCAGGATCGAATATTAGCAAGCGCGGATCAGGAAGTGAACGCGTCATTTGACGAAAGAAACATGCAGCTCATAGTAGCAAAATAAAATAAAATGCAAATAAATAAATTCTAATTAATAACTTTAGCACTCTATTGCAACTCCCCGGCAATGGCGCCAAAAATTGATGAGACACAGAAGTTGGTGAATTAAAAATTATTAAAATAGTTACGTTGCAAGTATAGTTCTTAACTCACCGAAAATCTGCCTATCAATTTAGAAATATGTCACAGAGAGTTTAAATTAAAAATTACTTGGAGTTTAAGTCCCAGGTCGTCTCCCAACGAGTTGCAGAAAAGTGTGCTATTTTATTAATCAGATGTTCCAAGAAGTTGAGTTAAGTAGGTGGAAAATTAAATTGAGAAAATTCGAATAATATGAATAAAAGCCTTGACTGGGAGTTGATTAGTTGGAATCTCTATCATTGATGAGATGATTTCAAGATTAATTTATAATTAATGGTTGTTCTGTTTAGTTATCCTTTACTAGGTCAAGGAAAGTCAAACAAGTTGGAATACTAGATCTATTCACGAGTTGCAACCCACTTAGTTCAAAGGGATTGGTGTTAGTGATTAGATAACAATCCAACAGTTAACCCAATTACAATTTTTCTTTCAGTCCTTCCAACTCAAGAGTTCTTTTCAATCAACTCCCCATCAAGTGAGGGAACTACTCACTCATTGTAAATAATAAATCCATAACACATGAAAGGGAATTAAAAGAAGACACGATTATTGGAATGGAAAAATAAATTAAAATGGAAGAAATAATCCTTGTATTAAATAATCATGAAAGTATTCAAATAACAAAATTGAACAAAGCGAAGAACATGGAAGAATAAAACCAAGTTAAGAGAACGAACTAGAATGACGAAGTCTTGATGAGGAAATAACTCTTCTCAATGTTCCAATGATAAGACCAATTGAAAATTAAAATTCTTAAAACCTAGAGAAAGAAACCTAAGGGAGTAAAACTAGATCTAAAACTTAAAAATGTGTAGAATGAATGTTGTCTTTTGTTTCTGCATATTCTCTGGCTCTAGTCTGCTGTTCTGGGCCGAGAACTGGGTCGAAATAAGGTCCAAAATCGCCCCCAGCGAATTCTGCAGATTATGCAGATCGCACATGTCACGCGATCGCGTCATCCATGAGGACGCGTCATTCGCGCTTTTTTCCTTGCCACGCGTTCGCGTCGTCCACGCTTCCGCGTCGCTTGAGCTTTTCCAATCCGCGTGGCCGCGTGAGCCATGCGGCCGCGTCACTGCGATTTGCTCTCCTTTGCGCGGTCGCGTGAGCCATGCGACCGCATCACTTCTCGCTGGTTATCTCCTCAAATTCTAGTGTTCCTTCCATTTTTGCTACCTTCCTTTCCAATCTCCAACTCATTCATGCCCTATAAAGTCTGAAACACTCAACACGCAGATCATGGCATCGAATGGAATAAAGGAGAATTAAAATTACATAATTAAAGTCTCTAGGGAGTAGTTTTCAAACATGTTATAAATTCAGGAAGGAATTATAATTTCATGCTAATTTAATGAATAAGTGGGTAAGGATCATGATAAAACCACACAATTAAACACAATATAAACCATAAAATAGTGGTTTATCAATACCACAGACAAGGTTTAGACTTTTTGGACCTCAAGAATGGCCGCCAATAGTTCTAGCCTATACCACGAAGACTCTGATCTCACGATCAGAATGCTAAGAGATACACATTCAAGCTTGTTTACATGTAGAATGGAAGTGTTTGTCAGGCACGCGTTCATAAGTGAGAATGATGATGAGCGTCACATAATCATCACATTCATCATGTTCTTGAGTGCGAATGAATATCTTAGAGAAGAAATAGGCTTGAATTGAATAGAAAAATAGTAGTACTTTGCATTAATTCATGAGGAACAGCAGAGCTCCACACCTTAATCTATGGTGTGTAGAAACTCTACCGTTAAAAATACATAAGTGATAATGGTCCAAGCATGGCCGAATGGCCAGCCTCCCAAAGAGGGTTCAATCATCAAAACATGATCAAAAGATGTCTAACACAATAGTAAAAAGTTTTATTTATACTAAACTAGTTACTAGGGTTACATGAATGAGTAATTGATGCAGAAATTCACTTTCGGGCCCACTTGGTGTGTGCTTGGGCTGAGCATTGAAGCTTTCATGTGCAGAGGTCTTTCTTGGAGTTAAACGCCAGTTTGTAATCTGTTTCTGGCATTTAACTCTGCTTTGCAACCTGTTTCTGGCGTTTAACTCCAGTATAGGGAAGGGAGCTGGTGTTAAACGCCATTTTACATCATCTAAACTCAGGCAAAGTATAGACTATTATATATTGCTGGAAAGCCCTGGATATCTACTTTCCAACGCAATTGAGAGCGTACCATTTGGACTTCTGTAGCTCCAGAAAATCCACTTTGAGTGCAGGGAGGTCAGAATCCAATAGCATCTGCAGTCCTTCTTCAACCTCTGAATCTGATTTTTGCTCAAGTCCCTCAATTTCAGCCAAAAATTACCTGAAATCACAGAAAAACACAAAAACTTATAGTAAAGTCCAAAAATATGATTTTTATTTAAAAACTAATAAAAATATACTAAAAACTAACTAAATTATACTGAAAACTATGTAAAAAATGCCAAAAAGCGTATAAATTATCCGCTCATCATTTGGCATGGTTGTCCACCGGTTGTGCATTCCTACTCTCTCGTGAACGTGCTCAACCTCATCCGCGAGTGGCCATTAGGGTTCCTGTCTACACCAAACAATCGATATCAAGGTGATCAGTCTCAATATCAAAGCCTGGTGCTTCAATTATCCCAAACAGGCACTCACAAACAAGCATGCTATGAAATATCAAATAGATAACCTAATACCATCGAAGAAAAGACACATAGAGTATGCAATGAAGCACAATCGGTCCATCCCTCAGGCTCACGAGGACGAATCGCTCTGATACCACTAAATGTAACACCCTAATTAGCCTAAGTTTTACCTCGCGTCGTAAAGCAAAGGTTAATCAAAGGTTATGATAGTTCTAAGCTCATACATATAATATATAGAAGAAAATAATATAATCTAGAAGCCCGATGAAGGATATAGCTCAAAAACAGAATTTAAAAAGCACAAAACGTACTAACGGGGCTACTAACTTAAAGCACAAGATATAGATAAGATATAGCAAAAGACAATAGTATAATATCATAGGAATCTAGCCACGGCTCGCGGAGTTTAAGCCGGCTAGCTATATATACAGACAAAATAAAACTTGAAGTTTAGAATAGCTTATACAAGTTTTGTTCTCTCAATACATGCCTCTAGGCTAAAGTAAAATACAAAAGTGAGAGATGTATAACAAAATAACCAAAAGACATCCAAAATAGATAAGGATCCTCCGCTTCTGTCACCATCCAAAGCAACTCACTGAGGTGGGTTGCGACCTGCATCTGAAAAACACAACAGAAATATGGTATGAGAACCGAAGGTTCTCAGTATAGTAACAGTGCCCAGTGATGTAGGATATAGGACCCCGGGACGCTAAAGGCAATCCTAGACTTCATATCCATCACAAGATTTCAATCTTAAGGCATAACTAAAACAATAAAGCATATATATATAGATCTTAACATAAATAAATAGGGTACTCTATCTTAGGGGATTTTTATTCTAACCAACACCGCTGTCCCACAGCCTTCACTAACCTATCCTCCATGCGATCCCATCGCCATCGCCTTCCGAACCTCCTCAATCCCAGTAGAAATCACAATTAATTACAATGCAAGTAAAACACAAGTAGAAGCATATAAGGCAAGTATTTCAAGTAAGCAAATAGGCATGTTATATAAATAGGCAAACCATTACAAGTAGTCAAAGCATACAAACAGGTAGAAGATGCACATGATGAATACCTGCCCTATTGGATGTAATATCACATTGTTGGTTCAACTGCCAACCCGACACATCTCCATGGAGATGTCACCCTTCGGAATTACCATTGGGAACCCCCGAGGTATAGTGCTCGGATCACTGTCCAGGGTTTTGCGCCTGCACGCTCTATTGATCTGAAAGGATGCGAGCGAGATACTCTTGCCACAGACCTCACATCTCAAGGCAAGCGGGACAAACCACCGCCCTTACGCCGCCGCCACTACTTCCATAGGCGAGATCCAACCGCCGTCCCTGTCGGGCGCATAGCGTCTTATAATCTCAATTTAAAACAGTTGTTTAGTGGTTTTTCATAAAACATTTTCAATACAACAGTGATTCATCATTGCACATTTGAGTCCTCGACTCATCTCAACCACTGCCGCATCAACATTTCCATTTCCGAGTCCTCGACTCATCACAACTACTGTCAATTCACATTTCGATTCCGAACTCAACAGTTCATTAGTTTTTAATTCACATATCAGTTTACCTTCACACGCCATCAAACCATCCTTAGTACACCCGAAACCTAAGCCTCTGTTTGCTAATTTTTCATAATAATCATCAACTATAACCCTTAGGTTATTTCCCATGTTCTCATGGCCAAAATTAAGCCCAAAAGCCTTAAAATGGTTTCACAAAAGCTTACAATATTGTTGGAAAGGTGAAATAGTTGAAAACAAAGTTTAAATTTGAGAAACAGGGCGTGTGCATACGCACAGGGGTGTGCGTGCACACGCCCAGGAAGATTTTTAAAAGTGTGCGTATGCATAAGGGTGTGCGTACGCACAGGTACCAATTTTTACAAGGTCTGTTCACTCGCACAGGGTGTGCTAGCGTCCTCAACAGAATCCCCTTCCCAACTTGTGCGTGCGCACAGGGCTGTGCGCTCACACAGGTTGTAAATTCTCATTGGTGTGTGCACGCATAAGCTGTGCTAGCGCTGCAACCAGAAAGCCCTTCCGTGCCTGTGCGTACGCACAGGTCTGTGCGTGCACACAGGTTTAAAATTTTGCAAGGTTGTGTGTGCGCACAAGGCTGTGCATGCGCACATACCAGAAATCATAAAATTCTGTAACTTTGCAGAATTTCAGATTTCAACACCAATTTTTGAATGATCATAATTTCCTCTACAAAAATCCAAATTTTGCAAACTTTATATCGATTTGAAGAGTTTTCGATAAATTTTAAGTCTAAATAAATTTCAACCAATTTCAAGGACTGAGGCATAAGTTATGATTAGACAAAGTTCACAAAAATTCCCTTTTTACCAAAAGTGCACAAATACTCAATTTTTCGAAATTCTCAAGATACATCCAACTAACTCAATACCAAAATTTCATTTATAGCTCAATCTACCCTCTTGAATCATATCACCATTCATATTAATTTTTCCATCACACTTCCTCATTCTTATCCTCAATTATCACATATACAACATATCAAATAATTTCCCACCAACACATTCACCAATCCTCATTTCATCAATATCAATCTTCATCATCAACTCATTCATGCTCTATATTAATAATAAAAAATGCACATTCATATAAGTTCATCATACATCACCTCCCAACATCATTATTTAACAACGTTCACAACATCAACAACCATATCAATTCAACCCTATCCTATAGGTCACTAGTCTAAGTGTCCATGAATATTATATACTACATAGAGGAAATCGAAACCATACCTTGGCCGATTTTCAATATGCCCTCAACCTAAATTTGAGCACAAGCTAGGCTTCTAGTGCGCAGAAATTGTGATTACACTTTGATGATGTAAAATTCATTGCTCTTTCTTTCCCTGGCAATGGCGCCAAAAACATGATGCCAATACCATGGTTCACAACTTCGCACTACTAACCAGCAAGTGCACTGGGTCGTCCAAGTAATACCTTACGTGAGTAAGGGTCGAATCCCACAGAGATTGTTGGTATGAAGCAAGCTATGGTCACCTTGTAAATCTCAGTCAGGCGGATATAAAATAGTAATGGGGTTTTCGAAAATAATTAATAAAATAGGGATAGAAATACTTATGTAAATCATTGGTGAGAATTTCAGATAAGCGCATAGAGATGCTTTCGTTCCTCTGAACCTCTGCTTTCCTGCTGTCTTCATCCAATCAGTCTTACTCCTTTCTATGGCTGGCTTTATGTAAGGATGTCACCGGTGCCAATGGCTACTTTCGATCTCTCTCGGGAAAATGGTCCAAATGCTCTGTCACAGCACGGCTAATCGTCTGGAGGCATCACCCTTGTCGTTGGTTGCATCCTATTCCTTTCTGTGAAAATGGTCCGATGCGCTGTCACTGCATGGCTAATCATCTTGGAGGTTCTCGATAATACTGGAATAGGATTTACTATCCTTTTGCGTCTGTCACTACGCCCAGCACTCACGAGTTTTGAGTTCGTCACAGTCATTCAATCCCAGAGTCCTACTCGGAATACCACAGACAAGGTTTAGACTTTCTGGACTCTCATGAATGCCGCCATCAATCTAGCTTATACCACGAAGATTCTGATTAAGAGATCTAAGAGATACTCATTCAATCTAATGTAGAACGAAAGTGGTTGTCAGGCACGCGTTCCTAGGGAATGATGATGATTGTCACATTCATCACATTCAGGTTAAAGTGCGGATGAATATCTTAGAAGCGAAATAAGATGAATTGAATAGAAAACAGTAGTACTTTGCATTAATCTTTGAGGAACAGCAGAGCTCCACACCTTAATCTATGGAGTGTAGAAACTCTACCGTTAAAAATACATAAGTGAATAGAGGGTAAGCATGGCCGAGTGGCCAGCCTCCCATGGAGGTCTAGAGATCTAAAAATGATCAAAAGATGTCTAATACAATAGTAAAAGTCCTATTTATAATAAACTAGCTACTAGGATTTACAAAAGTAAGTAATTGATGCATAAATCCACTTTCGGGGCCCACTTGGTGTGTGCTTGGGCTGAGCTTGAGTGTTATACGTGTAGAGGTCATTCCTGGAGTTGAACTCCACTTTGCAACTTGTTTCTGGCGTTGGACGCCAGAATTGGGCAGAGAGCTGGCGTTGAACGCAAGTTTGCGTCGTGTAAACTTGGGCAAAGTATGGACTATTATACATTTCTGGAAAGCCCTGGATGTCTACTTTCCAATGCAATTAGAAGCGCGCCATTTTGAGTTTTGTAGCTCCAGAAAATCTATTTTGAGTACAGGAAGGTCAGAATCCAACAGCATCAGCAGTCCTTCTTCAACATCTGAATCTGATTTTTGCTCAAGTCCCTCAATTTCAGCCAGAAAATACCTGAAATCACAGAAAAACACACAAACTCATAGTAAAGTCCAGAAATGTGAATTTAACATAAAAACTAATGAAAACATCCCTAAAAGTAACTAGATCCTACTAAAAACATACTAAAAACAATGCCAAAAAGCGTATAAATTATCCACTCATCAGCTTCCAACCACAAGCAAGCCTCCAATATAACTCCAACAAGCACCAACAAGCTCCAAACTCACAATAATCAAACTATATACACATAAATCATCACAAATCAACCTAGGGCTCATTATAATTGAAATTTCACAAGGGTTCAAGATCTCTTACCTTTTCCAACAGGTTTGAAAGCCAAAATCCAATGTTAAGCAAGGAACGCATGGCCGTAAACGGTGCGGCGATCGGAGCTCTATAGCTCAAGATATGAGCTTGTGAAGTTGAGAGTGAATAGTATTTTCTTCTTCCTCTTCACTCTTTTCTTTTCTACTGAGTGTGTGTGTTTAAGTGAGTGTTGTGCTGAAATTGGGCTCACTTAAGTGTTTATATATGTTGGGCTTGGGCCTAACTTGGGCCCGGTCCAACTCGTTATCGTTTTTAGCCCGTTCGGCCCAATTTCAGGCCAAACCTTTAAAATTAACGTCCGGTTTTCGAATTCTATTATTTTTCCAAGGTTTTTGACTGTTTTCACTTTTTCTCACGTAGTACCGGGCAGACTTGAATCGGTTCAATCGGTTCGACTGCCGGTTTGCGGTTTTTTGCAGTTTTTCGTAGAAAACACATTTTCTAACTCAGAAAAACCTACTGAGTCTAAAAATCACATTTAAATCCTCAAATTCTTATTCTAAACTTTTGAATTCTTTTTTGGGGCAATTAATTACTTAATTAAACAGTTAATTAAGCTCGGGTCTTACATAACTTAATACTAAAGATTCTTGAGGCAATATCAGCATCCTTGGCCTTAAGGCTAGTGCCATGTAAAAGGCGTTTGATCTCGTCCCATTCAGGATTGTAAGTAATTGTGATAAAATAACTGGGGTATCCAAAATACTTGCAAATGACAAATGCATCTTTACAATTGTTGAACATGTATCTAGGACCACTAGTGAAACTACTTGGAAGAATTATTCTTTGACCAGAAAAAACCGCATCAGCTTCTCCCCTAACTAAAGATTCGTGAAATGAGTTGTAATTGTCAACCCTATGCTTAGGTTGGTTGTTACATAAATATCTATGACACTCAAACTCAATCATAGTATATGAATAAACTAAAAACTGCTGGAATAATCTTCTTGAATGTAATAGTATAGATGATCCTTCCAAACGCATTTATATTCTGTATGAAAAGAATTTTCTTATGCTTATAGTCTTTCTCTTCTTAGTACCAGAAATATCAAGCATGAAAGAGTTCTCAATACCTGACTGTTCATACCTTGGGTCGAGCTATACGATCCGGGTTAGATGAAGACAAAAACGACCGACCTCTTATAAAGGTTGGTTGACACCGACCTCTTCCCAAAGAGCTCGACCAAATTGCTACAAGGGCCCAAGTAGGCCCAAAGCAGAAGATCACAGCCCACCTAAAGGCGGCTGGCCTAAAGATAAGGGGACTCACCCACAAGAGATAAGATAAGATAACAAACTTATCTCAAGGGAGGTCATCCCAGACTACTATAAATACACTGGAGCACCCAGGTATAACTCATACTTTGATTCTACACAAAAAACCTGCCTAAAGCACGTGCTAACTTAAGCGTCGGAGTTTCTTGCAGGTACCACCACCCTCCGGTGATCAAGGATCAGCAGCACCACCAGATCCAACAAGTCGGACATGACAGCTCCGGCCACCATAGCAGATCTCCTCTGAGATCGGCCTTCAGTTTCAGGTAACCCTCGGAACATTGGCGCTGTTGCCGGGGAACCTGGAAGTCATCCCATCATCATGGAGGACAACCTTGACAACGATCACAACTCTGGCTTGGAAGACAGAACGCCACACAGGAACACAGATACCATACCAAAGGCTATCCCTCAAAACAAGGGAGACAAATAGCCGCCAAATGTAGAAATTTTAGAGGCCATCCGTGAACAACAGAATCACCTTAAACAGTTAAAACAAGAAGCCGACCGGTAGCGGGAGGCTGAGCGAGACCTTCAGAGAGAAACCAGACGGCGTCGAGAGCTGGAGAGCAAACTCCTAAAGCTCGAAGCTGATCTTCAAACCAACACTACTCGAACCAGCCATGAAGATAGCCCCCACAAGGATCAAGATCCGTTCACAAAGGAGGTCATGAAAGCTAAAGTTTCAAAGGACTTCAAAGCCCCTGACATGACCCTATACGACGGTACGTCTGATCCAAACCATCATCTCAGCAATTTCAGAAGTTGGATGTATCTTACGGATGCCTCAGATGTAATCCGTTGCAAAGCTTTCCCGACCACTTTGACCAAGACGGCAATAAAGTGGTTCGACAGTTTGCCGCCAAGGTCAATAGCAAGCTTTGATGACCACGCCAAGAAATTTCTAGCTAGATTCTCTATCCAGAAAGACAAAGCCAAGCATGCCTCGAGCCTGTTAGGGATTGACAGATGTCCAACCAAGGGATGTTATATTGGTAAGATTTTTTCTCTTTAATATCACCTCGTTGTGAGTATAGCCTACCAACAACAATCCTCGGGGGTCAAATTTAGAAGAGGGATTTGGTTGTCACAAGTTCAACCCCAATAGAAATAACCAAAGTATTCAAACCTCGAGTCGTCTCACGAAAAATGGGCAAACATGTGCTTTGACATTGGTTAGAAATCCGGGGTTGAGAGTTATGAGCATGAAAATAAATGAAAAACTCAACAAGCAGGTAATCTTAAATTGCAATAAACGAATTCAACTACGTAAGCAAAAACTAAACAATTCCAATGAGCAAGCAATATTCTACTTAATTCTACCTTAAGCTAAACGAATAACTATGACTAATACACTTGAAATTGGAAATTGGTTTTCAAATATGAATGATAAAAATAACTCTTGGCTAGACATGGGAATTAGGGTCACAATCCTTGTCCAACACTTCATCTTGACAATTATGAGGAACCTAGCTCATTAAGTCTACTCCCGAGTCTTAAGTACGTGATATCTACTCCTAGACTTGAAGTACGTCAAATGGCCCTGGCCACATCAACCCATAAGTCCCAACCTACCTACTAATTAGATTAGTAGTGGGTTGGTGTCAATGAGTATCAAATTGACCACCTAGGGCTCCCAAATCATCAAATCCATTAGACCCAATGACTCAAGTTTACCCTATTTCCTTGACCTAGGCCAAGAGTGAGAAGGAACTACTCCATAATCAAAGTAAACAATTCATCAAATACTTGGTAAGCGCTAACAAAAGACATGTTCAAAATAGTAATTAAATTGAATTCTACAAATACCCACTAACAATGATCAACATACAATCAAACAATCAACAAGATTAAACATAAAAATCATCAATGTAACATCAGCAAAACAAGATTCACAACATTCTTGAAATGGGTAAAATAACAATTGACAAGAATCATTAAACTATCACTAGATGTAAGCAAGATTGTAGCAAGGAAATTAAATTGAACAATTAAAATTGTAATCAACAAATCCAATTCACAAATCAACAAGGAAAAATCAAAATGGAAACTAGATCTAGAGAGGAACAAGGGTTTCTCTCTCTAGAATCACCAAAGAACCTAAAAACTCTCAAATTATGTCCTAGTCTCCAAATGAGTCATCTCCTTTTTTCCCCCAAGCATCCTTGGGTCTTTTCCATGCAGAAACAGCTTGAAATTGGGCCTCCTTGGCCTCAGAAATCGCCAGGCACGATTTCTCTTAATGAGGTCACGTGCAGCTTCCCACGCGTGCGCGCCATGCGTGCGCGCGCGCCATGCGTGCGCGCGCGCCATGCGTGCGCGCGCGCCATTCGTGCGCGCGCGCCGATTACTTTTGTGATCCACACGTGCACGCCAGTTGCACGTGTGTGTCGGTAGAAATCTTCCAATCTGCGCGGATGCGTCCATCCTTGCGCGCCGCTTCTATCCAGTCCCATCCACGTGAGTGCGTGGAGTGCGCGGGCGCGCCGATGCTGCTGCTCCCAAGACTTCAATTCTTCATGTTCCTCCCTTTTTGTACATGCTTTCTCCCTCTCTTCTGAATCAATCCTAACCTATAATTCCTGAAATTACTCAACACAGATATCACGGCATCGAATGACAATAGAAGAGGATTAAAATATGGCAATTTTAAGGTAAAATAAGCATGTTTTTCATCATAGAGCAATATTGGGAAGTGAACACAACCATGCATTTCTTGTGAATAAGTGTGAGAAATATTGATAAAATCTCCCAAAATAAGCACAAGATAAACCACGAAATTGGGGTTTATCAAATCTCCCCACACTTAAACCAAGCATGCCCTCATGCTTAAAATAAAAAGACCAAAGATTATGATGGGAAAGGGTTTATGAAATGCTAAGTATCTAAACGGATGCATGTAACTAATGTAAAGTCATCTACCTACTTGGTCAAAAGTGAATCCATTCTTCAAGAATACATGTGAGCATATAAGGTGAAGATAGTATGCAGTTCACGAATCCTACCAAACTGAACATCACTAAAGAGTGCATATGACTTGCTAAGTGAACGCTTGTGAGAGCCGGGAACAAGCATTGAGCATCGAACCCTCACCGGAAGTGTATCCGCTCTATTCGCTCAAGTGTCTAGGGTTCGTCACTCAATCTCCTCCTAATCATGCTTTCCAAGGTTTGTCTTTCATCTAATCAATCGACAATTACTTAATGCATGCTTACAAGTATCATGAGGTCTTATTCATGGGTTGTAATAGGGCTAAGGTGAAGGTAAGGATGTATATGGCTAAGTGGGCTTAAAATTTGAGTCCTTGATCAACCTCGGATCCCACTAGACACCTAAAACAACCTATACAACTACAATATATTCCTAGCTACCCTTGAATTTCTACCCTTTTGCATACTCATGCCTCTTTTCAGTCCACCTACTATATGCATTGTTTTTATTACTTTATCTTGGGGCATTTTTGTCCCCTTTCATTTCTTTCTCTTCCCCCTTTTTTTTTAAACATATGACATTATCAACATCCCCTTTTTCTTGGGGTTTCTTAGTGAACCAAAGTGTCAATGCATACGGTGTAATCATTTAGCACATGAGTATGTTCCCAAAATCCTAGAGTTTTCAATTACACTACAATTACATGCCTATATATCTACCCGAATTTCCAAAGTATACCCCTCCTATGTGAATGATACACATCCTAACTTACCTAAGCTAATCAAGGATTCAAATTCAGGGACATTCATGATTTTTCGCTTAGGGTTGTTGACGTGCTCCATTTAAGAACAAGAGGGTTTATCAAAGGCTCAAAATTGGTTAGCAATGGTAGATATAAAGGTTAAGGCTATTTGGGAAAAGTGACTGTTGAAATGATGGCCTCAATCACGCAAATGCATTCATACACAAAGCAATAGACATATAGAATTAGACAAATCAAGGATCACATTCATGGAGAGAGAGATATGCACACAAGAATGGAAATAATGGTTAAAAGATGTAACCATGCAATAGGCTCAAAACTTTCATGCTTGTGTTCTTAACTCAATCACTATGTTCCAAAATACATTCTTAAGGCAAGTTCACTGCAAAATTTTCAAAAATTTGGTAGGTCACCCCGAACACAGTTTCTTGGAGAGAAAGTTATTGCTTTGACCAAGTAATCCTAATTAAAACTAACTACCATGCAAGGGTATTTACAAGAAAAACTAACTACGCATGCAATATGCTAACATCTACACAAGATAAATTCATGGTTATTGAAGAGAAGAGAGTGTTACCTATGGAGATCGGTCGAACGACCTCCCACACTTAGAAATTAGCACGGTCCTCCGTGCTACGGATGATACTCAAGGGACGGTCGGGACAGGAGTCTTCACTATCCCCTCCATTAGTACTTTCATCGCTTGGGTTCTAGGTGGATGTGAATATCTCAGGCTCCTCCATGCTTGGGGCAACACAACTCAGAAGCTTCTTGAGGTGGGTGTATCGGCGGTGGTTGCGCCGCTCATACCTATCCAGCTTCCGGTGAAGATCTTCTATCCTTTGATCTGTGGATCTCAGTGGTGGTGGTGATGAGCTCGAGGGAAGAAGAAGTGGCGGGACCATGTCAAGGCTTGGTTTGTTCATGGGAAGATATAGGTATTTTCCGATTGGGACCACATCGCCCTTAGCCGGAACCATGATCTTCTTATCCTTGGCTTCCCAAGAAACACCCGCAGCAGCAACTAAGTCAGATACCAAGGCTGAAAATGGCAGGTTACCCCGGTCGTGAACTTGACTCATTGCTTGCTTGACAAGAGGTGGGATGTTCACCGGCTTTTCCATGAGAATACACCAAACAAGCAAGGCAAGGTCCGCCCTGATGGACGACCTGTGAGTGATAGGTAGCACATAGTGAGAAAGGATCTGGGCCCAGGCTCTAGCTTCCACAGTGAGGAAGCGAGCATTGATACTCTTGGGCTCATTCGCTGTCGACCTTGGATCCAAAAAGTTTCTGGCTCAGCAACGACTCGGAGTATCGAGTCCCAATCGAATCCATACTCTTCACGCTGACGTAGGATTTTTGGTAGCCATCCATGGCACTTGGCACTGGTAAAACATTAAGTACTTGCTGAATAGCCTTTCAGAAACTGAGACTTGCTTACGCGCATGTATACCGATTGAAGAGAGGGAAGTGGTAGTTGGTGTAAAATTCTTC